>NW_025999798.1:1640000-1742500 GCF_019419815.1 Pyrus x bretschneideri | reverse complement strand
GCTCATTAGTCGTAGGAGTATAATTTGTTCAAGGCGATTGCATTACGTAAAATGTAACAAATTCCGTTTACAAATTTCCCAAAAAATAAAAGAAAAAATAAAGAACTACAGATGCAACTCTGCATTCAGCTGCAGCAATAAATGAATGGAAAGGGGGAGGAAAAAGAAGAAAAGTTTCAGCAGCCTGTAGACAATTTGAGATGTTTGCGATTTGCTTTGCCTACTCATCTTTGCCTTCGTCTTCATCATAGTTGAAGGGCAGTGGCACTGACTTGAATGCTCTGTACTTTCCGACATTGTTGAGATGCTCGTTCTCCAACCGGAAAAAGCTCCATATCCCTCGACGAATTATCTCCAAGCTCGCCACAACCGAGATCATTGTCTGTGTATGCATGAAGGAGACATTGAAATTCAAAACTGTCTGCAGCCAGGCAAATCTCAGCATCACATTCAACACCTGCAATGTTTTAATCATTGTATAAATCGCCAGTAAAACTTATACTGTCATACTGTGAATCTGAACCACTAATCAAGAGCACTCACCATGGCTACGAAGTATACGCTTTTGTAAGGGACCAAGAGTTTGTCTCTCAACCATCGATTCTTGGAGCGGCGTTGCAGAAGTCCCCAGTCCACGACAAGATCCCAGTATGTTCCATAGATAGCTGCAACAATTGAGAAAATCCCAGCAAGAATTTTCCAGTTCACGTCGTTGTTATGAGTGTAGGCTATTCTCATGCTGACAGCTACGATGGTGAAGAAATATTTCAGTCCATTGTAACCTTGCATTGGATCTTTCTCTTCAACCAAACGGCGGATGCACTGAAGGAGGCGGGACCAATATGGAACGCACGCCACGATGAAAGTAACAATTTTGAAGACGTCATCTGATCTGCAAGTTGTTTTTCTGACTTTGTAGTCTCCCCCGCCATAATAGCAAATGTAGAATGGCAGACTTCTAAAGGCTTGCACCTGGCTAGTTAACTGATCTGCCAAGAAGAAATCCGGGAGTGTGACCTGTAAAGGAATCGAAACTTCTATTAGAACGTCCAACCGAGTTACATTTTACAGTTTTTAACTCGAATAATCAAGGTGTCTGCTGTGGAATTTTACCTTATAGAGAGGAGCACAGATGCAGTGGAACACACAAACCAGGAAGAAGTAGCGACTCGAGCGATATATGATGTTGAAGGGGCATAATAATATCACAATCACAAGCTGCATAAGAAGAATTTAGTTTCAGCGTATAATCTCTAGATGTTTGATGAGCCAATGCAGCTGAAATTAAATAGTTCAACTAATAATATGATCTTACCAGGAGCAAGAAGAGTGGGAGAAGCTCGGTTAGCGCTTTGTAATCTTTGGTTTTCGGGTCCATCTCCATGTCAAGATTTGCGAGCACAGAGGCTAGTGCTAGCATTGCCAGACCAGAACTCAGAAGGAGGACCTCTCTGTATCCCAACTCGGTTCCTTGCTTGAAACCGAATATGAAAGAGTAATTGACTCTGAACCGCCGCCAAAAGTATATATTTCCGGCATACATAAGCATGTGGAGAACTATGAATCCGAACAAGCTGCAACGAAGAATAACATGTCACGAAAAATTCAGTATTATCCCTTTTTTCGGAAACTTAGAATGAATAGAAAAGCATAGGGTTAGTCACCTGTATAGAGGAAACATGTTTTCCATGTATTTACTTCTCTCCGGATTATCCATAATATTTCGAGCACGAATGATCAAAACAAGGGCTAATATGAGGGTAGCTGTGCAGCCAGCAAAGCAACCTGAAGGTTTTTGAGTAAACATATTCAGACGAAAGAAATTGATGCCGAAATTGTCCTTGTTCAGTGAAAGAAAGTTTACTATACTGATTAAGCTAGAGACCTTACCCATAGCGAATGTTATCCGATGTCTTTCTACCCTCGGTTTTGGCCTCAAGACCGCCATTCCTTTTCGGCGATTGGAGTTCGAGAAATGCTTGATGAACGTAGTTTCAACCCTTTCCATAAGCTTTGTAATCTGCGGTAGTGGCAAATGACATGAAGAAATTAAAACTATGAACAGAAACTCGTAATCTTTCCTCTCTTTAGCGTCACGCACGAAGAATCCTCACCTCGTCGGAGCTACCAAGGTATGAGTTATCCACCATGTTCATGTAAGATTTTGATGCATCTCTCGAAGCCACCTTATCGTATTTCTTCATGATCTTTGAGAAAGCCAACGTATTCAAAAATCTGTTTCATTCGCGGATAACAAAGTTAGCTTCACAGTCAAGAAAACAGAAGGAAAACCAACCAAATTAGGTGCCCCAAAGTCGTTATATCTTTTACCCGTAGCTCTTCAGAAGCCGAAGCTTCTGGTAAAATTCAATGAAAGCGCCCCTGAGCTGTTGTTCAACTTTGCTGAGATTAGCCCTGCTGAACTTGAGCTCCGTGTGTGGAGCCACGTTGAGGAAGCCTTTGATGGTGGAACGCGGTGTCTCAGCCATGTGATTCATTGTCACTTGGTCCAGTATATCTAGTGGCGCAGGCCTAGTGCCTCTCCCGCTCTCCGACTTCTTCACTTTCATCTCAACGTCTCCACTCTTTTTGTCTTCTTTTTCTTCGTCACCCGAACTGTTTGATCCGCTCTCTTCAATCGCATCCATAGCCAGTACGCGCCCTGCTCGCAAATCACAATGTTAAAACGACGCAATTTTAGACGTAAACACAATATTAGCAATTACTGCTTCCAATTTTCGATAAAATTTCTAACATGTTTTTAAGCACTTCTAGCAGAAGTGCTTATGAGTGTGCTTACTGCTTGCTCTGGCACTGCGTGGGGTGGCGGCAGCCAATGCAGCTGTAGACGTGGCAACATCGGAAGCAAGGCGAGTCATCTCCCCTGACCAATCAAACATTCTCTGAGGGTTCTCCACTTTGATCCGAAACGCAATCAAAGCGTCCATTTGCTTGTTAAGAACCGCAGCTTCCTTCATCACCTCGTCAACCTTCGACCTATAAAACTTGTCCACTTTATTGAACTCGTCGTCAAGCCTCTTGAAGTACTCCAGCTCCTGAACTCCGCCTTCCTCCGCCGCCATCAGAAACATCGTCTGGTAGCTCTCATTGCCGTTTTCGTTGACGGAGTTGACAAGAATGGCCTGGCTCTCAATGTCGGAGGCGGAAGACGGGCTGGCGGGCTGCTGGGTGTGCCTACTTTTTGTCAGACCGCTGAAGGCTCTGTACAACGTGAGCCTCCGCTTTAGGCCGTAGCTGCGGGGCGTGGCGGCGGCCGGTGGGTCGGGGTTGTTTCTTTGCTTGCAGACTTGAATTTCTTTTAAGAGGGATTTTAGATAGTCGTAGTCCATGTATGCGTCTTTCCATTCCGGCACCATTTGTGCAGAAAATTCCTTCCCGAACTTCATTTCTGGAAATCAAGTTTAAATTTAGTTTTCGGTTCCGTCTAAAACAGATAGGATTCAGATTGATTCTTAACTATCTTTCTACATGCATATATACATACACCCACACACACACACATAAATAAATAATAATAATAATAATATATGGAAAGTAGCTTTAAAAATCTGAGTGAGTCAAACGCACGTGGGAGACTTCTGAGTCCATCTGGGCAGGCATGACATGATTGATGAGAAGAGGAGAGTGAGCTCTGTGCTAAAAAAATAGAATGTAAAGGACAAATGGGGCCCAAAACAACGTATATGTCGCATTGCTCCAGTACTCGTAGGGGAAGCAGTCGCAGTTGACGACCAACTTTTCCATGAGAGTGTCGGAATTTTCTGTTTTCGTACAAAGAGCTTTTGACCTTTTTCTTTTTCTATAATTTCTAAGTAGTTTCCACCCTCTAAAGCTCGTTTTTGGCCAGAATTAATTAATACTAATTAATACTCAATACTTGTATTACCTTATTTATATGTGATTAACGTAGTTTTACTATGGCCTAATTGAAAGTATTCATTTATTAATCATCATAAGATTGTATTTTGCAAAGATTCTATCAAGTAGAAGATCTTTTGGTTCTATTCATAACATTAAATAAAGTGACGACTCATCATACAATTATTACTTGGTATCAAAACTATCTATTTATTTTATGCATGAATTATGTATAATTTAATTTTTTTTTGCAAAAATAAATTCTAAATAGTCGGTTTTTAAGAAAATAAACAGTTATTATAGTAAGTTTGTTCGCTAAAACCACATCAGAAACAACTTATTGAAGATGAGGTATGTCCACGAGTGCTGACCAAGTGGTACACCATTTTTTGCAACTTACATTATTACTAAGGATATACGGTTCTCATTAGCCAGATTGAAAGAAATTACATGCAACTAAATGTCAAAATGACAGTATTACAAACTAATTACATGACGACATCTTGTTTTGCCTCTTTTCTTCTTTCACTTTCAAGTTTTCAACAGACCAATTTCTTGGTGAGCAACGCCAGACCCAATTGTCCATATTATAATCGTAACCATACTGCTCAAGGCAAATATAATAGTTGATGATTTGATTTAAGGAAAACTAATTAAAATGACTTCAAAACTTTGAATTTTAACGATAAGGACAAAATAAAAGGTAAATTAAATAGTACCAGGATTGACTTTTTAGTTTAAAAATATGATTTTTTTTGTTAAAATAAACAATAATGGAAACTTTTCGTTAAAGTTCTCTTTGATTTAATCACAAGTTGATAATCTTCTTAGCAAGAAAGTCGTACGGTGGATCGTATTCAACCACGACCGCTACAAAGTGAAAGTACCCAAGAAAAAGTACATAAAAAATGATTAATTAATTAAATATATTCATGATGCATTTCAATCTGTTTATTGTAAATCGTGCAGCAAGTTTTCGTCAGATACTGTTTATATTCAATTTTAAATAAAAAAAATTACAATAACTTCTGACTGCACGATGTACAATAAACGAATATAATTTGAGGATTCTCGAAATCCTCACCAAAAGGATCCGGCGAGGTTCCTCACTCTTTCATTTTTCACATAGCACCTGAAAAAAATAGTAGCATGGACCTGCCTGCCACGATAATCAATTGACTACTCAAACCGGATTGGTTGCATGGCATCGTATGAAAACGTTTTCTTTTGTCAAAACTGTTCTGATCACATTTTAAGAATATCACTTATGGAACGACAGAAAAGACTAACTCCGCTCATGTAAATATATGTCACCAACTACTATGTTACGTAGAGGTTTGTCAAGGTATTTCGTTGGGTATTTGGTGCGCACAATAGAGCCACACACAGGAAAAAAGAAAAAACATGGACGGTAAAGAAACAGAAGAACAAACAAGAAGAAGAGGTTGTAGTCCTAACCGTTTATACGATCAAATACAATAAACCAAATATGCATAAATTTTTTAAGTTGTTGGAATTATGAACAATCTATTACCTTGTGCTGACTCCGCCACTTAATACCACACACAATTCAGCCTACGAAACAAAATAACAGAAAGATACAGTGTTTAGAAAAAGGTTGATATTTTGAAACTTGAACATGTGAGAAATCCCACACAACACAAAGGGCCACAACCAAGTAATAAGTTAATATAATTTTGCATTATTAAAGAGTTATAATTTAGGTGCGTATCCTCTGGACAATGAGCCAGTTCCTTCGAATGGGGTCTTATAATTCATGCTTGAACCGACTCAGCACACGGGCGAGGAGATAGTCTTAGAGGAAAGGAGATCAAATTCATCAAGAAGTTTGTCTACCAAATATTTGTAAAATTTATGCTCTGATGATGAAGTTATCTGCCTAACTTTGGAATTTTTATTTATGTAATTTTTTTTTCTATTAATTTTGGTGGCTGCTAATGAGATTCCTGAGGCTCTGTCGTTGAAGGCGGAGTCGAGGATGTGATGTTGGTGGTGGAAAGTCAAATGGCAGAATGGGTGTCTAGAGAAAAATAAATTTATAAAAAGTAAAAGAAGTGTATTTTGGGAAGTTTAACAAATTATTTTTGGTGCTACTTTGTACTTTGGTCTAGTGGCATTCTTCTTCATTTGTAAGTGAGAGGTCTTAGGTTCGATTTTCACCAAAGACGAATTTGAACCACATTATTGCTAGCAATAGTGAGGCTTAACCTACTATCCCACTATCTTAGTGTAAATAATATCGTTTGTTTTGCTGTGTGCATTGACCAAAATCTACTAGAAGCAAAGCATTTATAAGAGCCACTCAAATTCGTAAGAGAAAATTAGGTGTGAAAAAATCAAAATTGTCTAAAAACGAAACTTGGATGTACATAAAACCATTCAAATTCTTTTTGCCATGTGCATTGACCAAAATCTACTAGAAGCAAAGCATTTATAAGAGGCAAAGCATTTATAAGAGCCACTCAAATTCGTAAGAGAAAATTAGGTGTGAAAAAATCAAAATTGTCTAAAAACGAAACTTGGGTGTACATAAAACCACTCAAATTCTTTTTGCTGTGTGCATTGACCAAAATCTACTAGAAGCAAAGCATTTATAAGAGCCCCGTGTGAATTTAGTTTAAATTTGTGCAGAAAATTCCTTCCCGAACTTCATTTCTGGAAATCAAGTTTAAATTTAGTTTCCAGTTTTCGGTTTTAACCGTCTAAAACAGATGGGATTCAGATTGATGCTTAACGACCTTTCTACATACATACCTATATATATGTGTGTGTGTGTGTGTGTGTGTGTGTGTGAGCTCTGAGTGAGTCAAGCGCACGCGAGAAGCTTCTGAGTCCATTTGGGCAGGCTTGATATGATTGATGAGAAGAGGAGACGAGCTCTGTGCTAAAAAATAGAAAGTATAGGACAAATGGGCCCCAAAACAACGTATGTTTCGCTTTTTTTCTCCAGTACTCGTATCGGAAGCAGTCGCAGTTGACGAGCAGTTGACGAACTACTTATTTTCGTACAAAGAGCTTTTTACCTTTTTCTTAATTAGTTTCCACTCTCTAAAGCTCGTTCTTGGACAGAATTAATTAATACTAATTAATACTCAATACTTGTATTTACCTTATTTATATGTGATTAACGTAGTTTTACTAAGGCCTAATTGAAAGTATTCATTTATTAATCATCATAAGATTGTATTTTGCGAATATTCAATCAAGTAGAAGATCTTTTAGTTCTATTCATAACATTAAATAAATGAACGATTCATTATGTAAATATTACTTGATATAAAATTATCTATTTTTTGCAAAAATAATTTCTAAAAAGTCGGTTTTAAAGAAAATGAACAGTTATTATAGTAAGTTTGTATGCTAAAACCATGTGACTACGTTAATTGCAACTTATTGAAGATGAGGTACTCCCATGATATTTCAGTGATGGGATGCCCTCGAGTCCTAACCAAGTGGTACACCATTTTTTCCAACTTATATTATTACCAAGGATATACGGTTCTCATTTTTTCCAACTTATATTATTTACATGCAACTAAATACCAAAATGACAGTATTACAAACTAATTACATGACGACATCTTGTTTTGCCTCTTCTCGTCTTTCACTTTCATGTTTTCAACAAACCAATTTCTTGGTGAGCAATGCAAGACCCAACTGTCCATATTATAATCGTAACCCTACTACTTTGGCTTAAGGCAAATATAATAGTTGATGATTTAATTTAATCATAAGTTGAATAATCTTCTTAGCAAGAAAGTCGTACAGGTGAATCGTATTTAACCATGACCGCTACATAGTCAAAGTACCCAAGAAATAGTACATAAAAAATCTTAGGGTAAAGTACAAAAAACTACCTCAATTATTAGTGTCACGACACTTTCATACCTTATCTTTTAAAATTGACAATGTCCTACCTCATCTTTAGAATTTGTGTCAATGTTATACCTTCCGTTAGCTTGGCCGTGTATTTCTCAGTTAAATGCTGACGTGGCTTGATCCGGGACCCATTTTTTATTAAAAACAAAAAAAATCATTTAATACTATTTAAATATTAAAATAATAAAAAAACGTACATAAAAAAAAATAAAAAATAAACCTCCCTTTTGTCCCTCCCTCCTCTCTCTCTTCCCCATCTTCCTGCAACCCCAGAAAGAAGGAGGAAGAAGAAGAAGAAGAGGAAAAAAAAAAAAAAACCCAAACCAAACCCAATTCGTCCCCCCACCACAAACCCAACCTCCTGCAACCCAGAAAGAAAGAGGAGGAGTAAGAAGAAGAAAAAAAAAAAAAAAACAACCCCAACCCAATCCGAAGGAAGAAGAAGAAGAAAAAAGAAGAAGACGAAGAAGAAGAAGAAGGAAAAAAAAAAAAGAAAAAGAAAAGGGAAATCAACTGCTTTAATTGATTTATGAATTCAACTGCTTTAATTGATTTGTGAGGGGTTTCTTCTAGCATAATCTAAGAGTATTCATTTATTTCAAATATTTGATTTTCCTTTTGTCAATTTACGCATATAAATACATTTAAAAATGCATTCTACACACACGTGAGCGCGTTCATGAAGGCTAGTGATTAATTAATTAAATATATTTCTGATGAATTTAAATCTGTTCATCGTACATCATGCGGTCAGTTTTCATCAGGTACTGTTTATATTCAATTTTAAATAAAAAAAATTTACAATGATTTTTGACCATACGATGTATGATAATTATGAGCAATTAATTATCTCATGCTGACTCCGCTACTTAGCACCACACACAATTCAGCCTACAAGACGAAAGAACTGAAAGATAAATTGTTTAGAAGAAGGTTGATGTTTTGAAACTTGAATACGTGAGAAATAAGAAACATGGGTAATTAGTTATCTGCATATTTTTGGAATTTTTATTTATGTATTTTTTTTTCTATTAATTTTTGTGGTTGCTAATGAGATTCCTGAGGCTCCTGATGAGTCGTTGAAGGCCGAGTCGAGGATGTGGCGCTGGTGGTGGAAAGTCAAATGGCAGAATGGGTGTCTGGAGAAAATTAAATTTATAAAAAAGGAAAAGAAGTGTATTTTAATAAATTATTTTGGATGTCACATAATACTATAAATTTATAATATAGTAGTATTCATTTTCACTTGTAAGTAAAAAATCTTAGCAATAATGAGGCTTAACTTACTCCTCAACCATCTTAATATATATATAATATCGTTTGTTCAAAATAAACAACAAATTATTTTAGTTATCCAAAAATATGCGTGAGAGAAAATTAGGTGTGAAAAAATCAAAAGTGTCTAAAAACGAAACTTGGGCGTACATGATAAAACCACTCAAATTCTTTTTGCTGTGTGGATTGACCAAAATCTACTAGAAGCAAAGCATTTATAAGAGCGTGTGAAGAAAAATGGATGGTAGAAGAAGTTGTCCGAGTATTGAAACAATGTAGAGCCCATTTCTTAGTGATTACCCACCCACAACCCACAAACCCATTTCCTAAAGTGGTTATCCCCTTCTTGCTAAACCCATTTTCATCTTAAACCATTTTGGATATAGTTCCTAATTTACGATCAAATTCAGAGATTTTTATTTTATTTATCTATGGGAAAATAATCTGAATAGGCCATGTTTCAATTTGACAACTACAAAATAAAATGAAATTTGAAGGATCAAGTGCCAAAACACATGTAAATTTGGGTCTAGACCCAACATGAGCAGGGACGAAGCTACAGAGGGTCAAGGAGGGGCGGCCGCCCCTCCCCTCGCTAGAAATGAAGCCCAAGAGCGAGTACCCGCCCCTCCTCTCGCAGAAAATGAAGCCTTGTTTTTGGCTGTAGTTGCACAGACGCTGTGCACGCAGTGGCGAGCCACAGAGATGCAAAGAGGTGTGGTTGCACCTCCGGTCATCGAAACTCGATTCTAAGAGCGATAAGCCGCCAATCTGGAAGTCTGATTCCTCTGAACCTACACTGAAACAATGAAATTTTCAGACATCTTCTTGCGAGGAAGAAGAAATTTCAGTTTATTGGCTTTAATAGGAACGGTGCCGTTACGTTTATTGGCCTTAAGAGGAACGGTGCCGTTACGTTTATTGGCTTTAATGGAACGGTGCCGTTTCGGGTATAGGCTTTTGACTTAGTTATATCTACAGCCCACATGAAACTAGTTCGGCCCAATTTTTGGGCTCTTTTAAGTTCTTCTTTTTATTTCATTTAATATTTTTATTTAAAATGAGGGCATTTTGGTGCTGCGATCATCCCTCGATTTCATTTTTTTAGTTGTTTTAACTTTGTCAAGTTGATTATTGTGTCTTTTTGTTAGATCATCTCTAAGCTACTTTATGAATTTAATGATGGTATATAATTCAGTTAAGAACCATAATTTTGAGAATGTTAATCAAATGAATATATTAATTAGTACTCATATCGTTGACATACATTCCACTAAAAAAGTATACATGTTAACTTTTTATCAGAATACCACATTTAATAAAAATGATATTCTTTCCATCTACTTGAACCATCATTTGTACCATCTCTTTAATATAGATGAAACTCGCATGCATTGGCGAACTCTACCTCTATTAGAAAGTTTCCCCTAAACACCAACACATTGCCCCCACCAACTCGCATGACCAACACCACACCGTAGCTAACACGGCCACAATCATTCACAAACGGATCACCTGGTAGGGCACATCTAAAATTGGCTAAATGCATTCATATTCATATTTGGATGAGGATTTTCTAAGTTCCATAGGGATGATGCCAAGTTATTAGGGAAAGTACCACAAAATATGAACGACATTATAACTTGTTTATATTGACAAATTATGAACGACATTAATATTATTTACTATCTAAAATGATGTGGTTATCGATACTTTTTGGAAGCTTTTACCTTCTAAAATTCAGCCCCTCCCCCCCTCCTCAGGAAAATTCTTGACTTCGCCACTGAACATAACTACGATGAAGCGTTTTATTTAGACAATTTAATCATAAATTATCAAACACATTTTTTTCTCCCTACGCACACACCTTTTCTTTGTATTCTTTATTTCTTTATTAATTTATTCAATTTAAAATCATTAGAGAAAAAAATGCGTACAGAAATTAATTACCTAAAATTCTAATTTTTGTCTTTTTTCATTCTTGAAGTGGCAAAATGTCACATTTGTAATTTTTCTTCGGTCATACGTTAAACCGTTAGCATTGGATTAACAGTTGGTGGCGCATCCAAATATCCTATCCGCATGCACAATCTATAAAATCCACACTGCAAATATCTAGAGAGAGAGAGAGAGAGAGTGTGTGTTAGAGAGAGAAACAATGGACACTCTCTTCACTCTATCTTCTTTATCCTCCACTTTCCTCTTCCCCACCCCAAGAACAAAGCTTTCACTAACAAAAAACTCCAACCCATCTCAGGAATCCCGTCCGCCTTGCGGTGACCGCTCTTTCCTCCCCACTGCATGCAATGCGACCCGTCGCTCCCTCCTCCGGTTCAAACCTTCTGGCAGTGGCTCCGGGACGAAGGCGTGGTCTCCAGCAAGTACCTTGCCGCAAAGCCTGCTTTGGTCCCCGAAGGCATGGGGCTCGTCGCCCACCGTGACATTTCCAAAAACGAGGTCGTTTTGGAGGTACCCAAGAGGCTCTGGATAAACCCAGAGACCGTCTCGGCCTCCGAGGTCGGAAGTGTCTGCAGTGGGTTGAAGCAGTGGGTGTCGGTTGCTCTGTTTCTGATGAGAGAGAAAAGCAGAGACGACTCCAAGTGGCGGACTTACCTTGACATCCTTCCCGAGTCGACCAACTCGACTGTGTCCTGGTGGGTTTTGGGTGTTGTTGTAATTTTGTTTGATGGAAATTTCGGGTTTTTAATGAGTTTGCGGATTCGATTGTGGGGGTTGATAAAGAATTTGTCTTTGATGGGTTTCAGTTCAGGTCAGAAGAGGGGCTTGATGAGCTTCAAGGTTAGCCACTCAGTATAACTGCAATTCATTCATTTCGGCGTGTCTGGCAGTGCTTTTAGCTATAAATATTCTAAATGTAATTTCAAGAAAACAAAAGCGCTTCTAATAATATTTGGCAGTGTTTTTAGGTAGAAAAACACATGCAATTAGTATGTTAGAAAATCACACCCGGAAGTGCTTCCTGGTGGGAAAAGCACTTTAAAAGTGCTTTCTAAAAGTAAAATGACAGTAAGTTTTATCAAACATGTTGATTGTTGCAACTTTTTGAATCTTTGGTCGGATATTGATTGAACTGAGATTTGCAGGAACCCAACTTTCGAGCACAACAATGAGTGTTAAGGAGTACGTGCGGACTGAGTTTCTAAAACTGGAACAAGAAACCATCCTCCCTAACAAGCAGCCTTTTCCTTCTCCCATCACAATGGACGACTTCTTCTGGGCGTTCGGAATACTCAGATCGAGGGCATTCTCCCGCCTCCGCGGTCAGAATCTTGTTTTGATCCCTCTTGCAGACTTTGTAAGTTCTTGAATTCCCAATGCAAACAGCTCGACCTTCGAATATTATGATTCTTGCTCGTTTCCTTGGATATCAAGTAACGCATTCTTTTGTTAGATCAACCACAGTTCCAGCATAACCACAGAAGAACATGCATATGAGGTCAAAGGAGCAGCAGGTCTTTTCTCTTGGGATTATCTGTTTTCGCTACGGAGCCCCGCTGCTGTCAAGGCGGGCGTGCAGGTGAAGTTTTCCCAATACGATATAAACAAGAGCAATGCTGAGTTTGCTTTGGACTACGGAATCATAGATTCCAACACTAATCGCAGTGGATTTACCTTAACGCTGGAAATTTCCGAACCAGACCCATTTTATGAGGACAAGCTGGACATTGCTGAGAAAAATGGTTTGGGTGAAACTGCATACTTCGACATATTTTTGGAGAGCTCGCTTCCACCTGCATTGATTCCATATCTGCGGCTGGTAGCTCTTGGAGGGACCGACGCCTTCCTCTTGGAATCTATATTCAGGAACGATATCTGGGACCACCTTCAACTGCCGGTGAGCCCTGCCAATGAAGAGCTCATATGCAGAGTAGTTCAAGATGCCTGCAAATCCGCTCTTTCCGGCTATCCCACCACCATCGAAGAGGTATTCTGCCTTCTTTGATATATCTGCATGCTTTAATATATCTGTAACAACTGAATTACAAATCTTTCATTGCAGGATGATAAGTTCATAAGTTGAAAGAATCAAAACTGGATCCGAGGCTTGAGATTGCTGTTGGAATAAGGCAAGGGGAGAAGAAGGTGCTGCAGCATATTGATGGGATTTTCAAGGACACAGAATCAGAGCTACCTCAACCGGAATACTACCAGGAAAGGCGGCTCAAGGATCTCGGCCTCTGTGGGGAGCTTGAAGACAGTCTTCTGGGAACCCAAGTAGGGAAAATTCATGTCACTGAGAGAGAAGTCATAAATTAGCAGTAGTTTCATCAATGGACAAACGTTTCCATCTATATTCCTGTTAATTATAATTCATATAGAACCGAACACCGCTGAATTCGTGTCAATTTGTGAAATACATGAGAAAACGAAAGAAACATATGGACAAATTGAAAGATTAAAAACGAATGAATACATCTTTAGACGCCCGAATTGGGAACTTGAATCCTTTTTATGCCGCTTCCTACAAAACTCTCATGTGTGTGTACATGCTTCCCTAATATGAACAGCCACACGGATTTGTTGACCCCTCTTTAAGACAATTCTGTGGAAGGTTGATTCCAGATTTGGTCGCTTGCAGTCATCCGATTTCGCTTGAGTTTCCAGGGCTAAAGTCGTCACAATTCGTTTCCTCGCAGAGGCACTCATGAGGATTTGCGTAGAAATAATCTTCCTCCTTTGGCCTGTCTGCAATGACTCTGCGTCGAGTTGGTTGTCCCATTCTTTTCTCATGAACGGAACGTACAGCGTCCGAAAACTGATTCCACGAATGTGTCCCATTCAGATGCAAGTCCAATAATTCTACAAGTCTTTTCCTGTCGAGCAAGATGCTTTTTTTAAACCCAAGGTACCTGCATGAAATATAATTAGGAAGTGTGTATTTATAGTACACAACCCTGCACCGACTTGTGAATATTTGCATACCTTCGGTGACCTTCAACAAGTTTCGCCATATTCCCATCATATGTAGGAACAAAAGTACTACTAGCAACCGAAACTATAAAATCCAGAGCTGCCATTTGAGATGAATGATTCTGAAACTGCCACAACTCCTCCGGAGCAAGAAGTGTTTCCTTCTTAACCTAAAACAGACAAGCAAAAAGACCCAAGTGTTTAAACAACCATTCAGTGCAACAACTAATATCAGAAGTCCCAAACGCACAATAGTAAAAAGACATGATACATAATTTAGAAGACCAACTCACAATCCGTGGAAATGCAGCTCGTAGCGGACCAAGTCTCCTTTCACTACCATAAATCTCACCAGCTGCTATATAGATTTGTGTGTCCTTACTAAACCCCAAGGCTTGCAATATTAATGCACTCTCCTCGGGTGTTAGAGGACACAAACCTTGAGATCTCTTCTCTTCAGACATTATCTCTTTCTCTCTCCACCAAGGATATGCATATCTGAATGAAACATACACCAATATATATTGCATGTAAGGAAAGCTCAATATATTTTTATGGGAACAATAATGCTTAAAGCATGTCTCCTTTATCAAGCAAACTATAATAAGTAATACTGATGAAGGTTGTTTGTTGGCTGAATTTCAAATGAACATTCCACAAAACTAATAGTCAAGTTTTGAACACGACAAACCTCAATTGTTTGAGCTCGTTAGCTTCTTCTTCAGTGCAGCCATGAGTACAACCCGAGAAAGCCAACATGTCCATTTCGTACCTTAGATGCAAAGCTACAAAAGGTCCCCTTTCTTTAAGTATATGAACCAATTTGTACCCTAAAGCCTCAATCTCGGGAGTGAATTTCAGTGCTTGGAAATTAACACGACACCTAAGTTTCTGAAGATCAAGAGGTATCCAATTGTTTGCCAAACGTGCATCTGTTCTGTTAAAGTGCAACACTTTATGCTTGCTAACAAGCGGCAATATCTGCATAATGGATTCAAGGCACTGAATCAGGATGATTACTGAAAAATTGAAACTTCTGCATACGGAATCAAATGCATTCAATCAGGAAGCAGAGAGAATAGATAAACTCAATGAAACCCAATAAACGAAAACATTAAATCAGTTTTATCACACAACAATTTGGAATATGTTTTAGTTGCATCTCTACGTTATGCACAAGTGAGTGCATGTTATCCAAAGGATGACAAATAGTTAACAAAACAAGGTATCACCAATTTAGTAGTTAAAAGACGAAGATTCTATAGAAAGTTGTTAACTTCATACAAAAGTCAGATACTTTGTTGGCCAAAATAAACTGGGAAGAGAGTACACAAACCTGTTCAAGATAGTATTTTTCATTTGACCAACTAATAGGAGGCATCTCGAGCGGTTTATGTCCATATTTTCTACTAAACATTTTTGGAAGTCGTCTGACAATTTGGACTTCATCTCGCAGTGAATCAATGAAATGTCTTAGATCAAAGATATCCTCAAAATTACTGCAATAGAAATACCAATAGTTGAAATTAATAAGCTGAAGCGAATCAGTTTTTTAAGTCACAGTTTCATTCAGACCAAGGACTGTTACCTAGGATCAGCCCAGAAAGATGTCTTATCGAGCTCTGGAACAACCAACGTAAGATTTAAAAGCCGGGCAACAGTGACCATGTCACAAATCTGAAATGCAGAAGCTTCAGTCAATAGCTAGACATAGGATAAAGTAATAAAGAAAGGTAAAGAAGAAAACAGCACAAACCGCAGCACGCATTTGATTCAAGCCCCCATTGCAGGAAACTCTAAGAAAACCGTTACTTGTATAATTTCCTGCAAAACTCAGGTCATTAGGCATACATATCCATATTGTATTACCGAGTTCATATTCATATATCCTCATTATTATAATATTTCAAGATAACATTAAAAAAAATCGCAGTGTAATACTTAGAATCACACAACCTATTTAACAATTTCATCAAAACCTTGAAATAACGAACTTCTCACAAAAGCAGATTTCAAATTCACTATAAAAAGAGTTCCAAAACTATAGTTCTTGTCGGCATTCTTTGATGAGTCATTCTAACAGCCACACTCACCCCATAAAAGGTTCCGAGTCTGCAGTGAGCCGGGAAAAATTAGACAACAACCTATATGGCTATATGAGCACGTATACCTTAAATTCTCCACCAACAACTAAAAACAACCAACTCCCTTCTCTTAACCTCAAATGATCCACACTTGTAAACAAACAAACCCGCCAAAGCTGCCAAATCGGTTTGTATCCCTCAATCGAATATCAATTTTCATGGCCTAAACTCTGAGTTCATGAACTAAAGTCCAAATTCATGCATAAGATAATCATAACAAAAGCCGGTAACATTTACACAACTTAATTGAAGTAGAGCACTAATCTCAAATTACCAACTCCAACAATCACATTCATGCTCAATACAAGTAACACCAGCAAAATTATCTGCACCATCCAACAACTTACAGTAAAAGAAAAAGCTTTCGTTTTAATCTAAAAACTCACTGGCGGGGAGAAGAGGCGGCGGCGATGGGACCGCCGGAAGTGGAACCTGCGTGATTTCGGATATCCGATGGGTTATATTCGAGAGCAAATGCGGATGCCATAGCTCCCCAACCGCCACTAACTGAACCAAACACGTCCACAGGAACAAGCTCGAACACACCCGAATGAACCACACCTGCAACCGCGTCCGCCCAATCACCGGCGCTGGAATCTTCTCGCACCGCACCTGTAAACCGCCCTCAGATCTAACCTCCATTCCTCTTTCACACACCACATCGCCGCTTCATCGATCGTTTCCGAAATTCCCAAAACCCCCTAATTCAAATTCAGCTCACGAGATCCCCAATTTCAATCCAGCATTGCCGAATCAGACACACTTGGGAGCCCTCAAAGCCCAGATTTTGAAACGGGAAAAAGTTCAAAACTTTGTGTGAAGAATCGGCGCGGAGAGGCTGGAGGTTGAAATTTCACGAGTTAAATGCATAACCCAATTAAAAATCTCAACGACCCAATGCAACCGCAAGGCAATTTTCGATTTTCCCCTTGCTTCCTCCTTTTTCCGGGAAAATCTTGTGATTTCTCAGCGACGTGCTATGAACTTTTTTTTTTTTTTAATTAAAAATAAAAGGAATGAAGAAGAAAATCAAGGAATTTTTGGGTGGTTAGATTCTGCTCTCGTTCTATGCTTATATAAGTTGCAAATATTCACACCAGTTTTTTGCTTTTTACAGTTTTACTCGTCTGATAAGTGCTGTCAATATTTTTTTGTTAGGCTTATAAAAGTAGTCAGTTAATTTGCACTGCAAGTAGAAAACCAAGATCCACCTTTTATTAGCTGATTCTCGTTCTTCTAAATTTAGAAATAAGATACAAATTATATATTATTATAGCGGTGCTATCCGCATACTTTTTGTTTTTTACTTCTTCACACTCTTTTTAATTTTCGGTTATCGGAATTGAACAAGATCAAATGCTAGAAATTACATTAAGTATGTGAAAGGTAAAACTGACTGTGAATAACACCACGCACACAAAATATTTCCTATGTAACATATAGGATGAAGAGAATACTAAGGGAACTCTCTAAAAAAAATGAGATTTTTCATGAATTTTCCATCACTTCACATTATAACGTCAATTTCTGTATCCATTATAAAAAAAAAAAAATTGTATTAAAAACATGAGTTGACAAAAAATCTATAAAAAATCCTACTTTTAAAAGAACGTCCTTAGCGTTTCTTTTAGGATGAAGCCAAACCATGTACCAACTATGCTATATGTTATATAGTATGAAGTCCAAATTATCATAAAAAAATAAAAAAAATTCCAAAGCTAATGTATGAAATGGTGGAGTTTAAAATGCATGCATGTCTTTTTCGATACATAAAGTCAACTTCCAACTAATTAAGAAATAAAACAGAATAATTGTATTCATTTTAATTTTTAAATTGATGAATTCAAGGTATAGGAGTCTAGGATTCTTCAAAACCAAGATGTTCTAAGATACTAAGATCCCTTTGCCGATCAACGAAGCCTCCGAGGATATGATTTTTGTTGCGTTTTATGGACCATTTTTCTTTGCTTAGGGAGTTCATATTTACTTTTGCTTTCCAATTTTTTATTTTATTTTTTTATTGTTCAACTTGTAACCAGTCCATCAAACATTTTACTTTGTAGTGTTTCTAAAGGATGGTAACAAAATTCGAAATTGAAATCTCTTTGGATTTTATTAAAAAGAGTATATGTATGTATTAATTTTTATGGATCATTCATGTATGATAGTTTACGCAATATTCAAATCATTGATGTATATTATAGGAGATGGATCCGTAACATCATATTTTTTTACGAAGACTTTGGATGTGGTCCCTAACTATGAATATTCTTTGACTGAAACCTTGTTGATTTTCAATTTTTGATCCAAGTCCTTGAAATTAATGTGATAATTTATTTATATATACGTTACTATATTTTTTAAATTAAAAATTAAAATTTATAGTTGTTTATATTAATGAGATTTTAAATAAAAAACCATAATTTGTGGGATTAAAAATATTAAAATATAAATATACTATTGTGTGTGTGTGTGTGTGTGTCTATATATATATATATATATATATATAAACATTGGTACATTCATCAAAATTAATAACAAAATTATTGTATCAAAACATGGGTACATTCTTCAAAATCACAAAAAAAAAAAGAAAAAAAAAAGAAAAAGATATTAGGCTTAATAAAATTAGTAAATTTCTTCGATTAAACTTAACATGGATATAATCTCAAATGAAAGAAAAAAGAATGTACCCATATAAGTTTAAAAATGGATTCGAAAAAAATTGAATAGATTATATATATATATATATAAGGGTACATTTTACATATAACAAATTGGTATATTTAAGAATGAGTACATTTTAAGATTAAAATTTTGAAAAAAATTACATGAATGGTACATATAATTAGCATGGGTACATTTGTGACATCCCACATCGCCCAGGGGAGTGATCCTTAAATGTATATTCTCATCCTTACCTAGCACGAGGCCTTTTGGGAGCTCACTGGCTTCGGGTTCCGTAGGAACTCCGAAGTTAAGCGAGAAGGGGGCTAGAGCAATCCCATGATGGGTGACCCACTGGGAAGTTGCTCGTGAGTTCCCAAAAACAAAACCGTGAGGGAATGGTAAGCCCAAAGCGGACAATATCGTGCTACGGTGGTGGAGTCGGGCCCGGGAAGTGGTTCCGCCCCGGGCCGGGATGTGACAAATTGGTATCAGAGCCAATCCCTGGCCGGAAATGTGCCGACGAGGACGTCGGGCCCCTAAGGGGGGTGGATTGTGACATCCCACATCGCCCAGGGGAGTGATCCTTAAATGTATATTCTCATCCTTACCTAGCACGAGGCCTTTTGGGAGCTCACTGGCTTCGGGTTCCGTAGGAACTCCGAAGTTAAGCGAGAAGGGGGCTAGAGCAATCCCATGATGGGTGACCCACTGGGAAGTTGCTCGTGAGTTCCCAAAAACAAAACCGTGAGGGAATGGTAAGCCCAAAGCGGACAATATCGTGCTACGGTGGTGGAGTCGGGCCCGGGAAGTGGTTCCGCCCCGGGCCGGGATGTGACAACATTTAGCAAAATTAAAAAAGGTTACAAATAAATAAAAATATATGGGTACAAATACAAAAAAAAAACTTTATAAAATATGGGCACAAAAAGAAATTAATATATGGGTACAAATTAAAACTGAAAACAAAATTGGTACAAATTAAAAAAGGGTTGCAAATTAAAAATGGGTACAAACTAAAACTAAAAATATATGATAAAAATTTTAACCATAAATATAAATATACTAATTGTAACATTTTAAACATTAAATGAATATATTTTGAAATAAAAAATATTTAATTGTTGAAATAATTAATGATGCTATTAATATCTATGACCTTAATCAAAAAATGAAAATGAATAAGGTTTTAATCAAAGGAGTAACAAAAGGAAGGATGTGAACCTAATTTCTCCTTTATTTTTATATAACTTTTGACATTTTTTTTTTTTTGGGGCACACTTCAGAATGTATTTTAATGATCTAAATCGTACAACATTCATAGATTATCTTTGCAAAAAAATTAGACAAATCCAAAATCATAAAAACATTCCTCTTTAGTGAAGAAAATGGACGAATATGATTTTACAAAGAACACCAAATTCTTAATCCAACCGTCACATGGTTTCAGATACCATTAAGACATTCATTTGTAGTGAAGAAAATGGATCAATACGTTTCTACAAAGAAACACTAAACTCTTAATCTAACGGTCGTATGATTTCAAATTTAGGTACTTTTTGGTATAAATGATCTTTGAAATATACCTAAATCATAGACAATCCAAATCATTAAAACATATTACGAAGTGAGTTTCACAATAACGTATATAAAAAGAATGGTGTGACAAATCTGTCCTTTATTATAGATAGAAAAGTGTTGTGACACTTTAGTATTTCGAGTAATAAACGCTAAAATTACTTGTGTTGCATGGAATTGTATATATAGTACGTGTACGCACAAAACACATGCAACCCTTGATAACAAATATGAACCATTGATAAATCAGCTGGTTTTAGGTTTCCAATTTTTGGCTATTTTTTTCAGGAATTCAATTCCCTTTCTTTCAAGTAAAGTCGTTTTGCCTCATTACCCAAAAAAAAAAAAAAAAAAAAAAAGAAAAAAAAAAGGGTCTGCTTGCCTCATAAGTTTTCGAAAGAGTGATGTCGGCAAGCGGGCAAAAAGCAGTGTCAAGCAACAGCAATTATATTTATGTGCGCGGAACGTAAGTGAAGGCCAAAAATGTAAAAATGGTTGAGGATGCTTATGATGATTTGGGGAATATATGGTATAGGGATGCTTACAAAGGAGATGCTATTGTGTTATAAGTTTTAACTTTTTATATGACAGTGCATGATGAGTTTTGAAATATTTTTATAATCAGTAATGAAATTAGAATTTTCAAATAAGAGGGTCATGATTTCAACCTAATAATTTTTATTGGACTATTTCGTCAAGCACCTGATAGGAACATGTCGGTTCTTGTAAAATTTGTCAAAGGCTATACAAACATATGTCAACAATTACAATGATACGTAGATTCTTGTCAAGGATGGCTACGAAAAACTGTAAAGTAATGTTGAAGACTCCAAAGACTCTAAGTGAGACATTTTATCAAGCATTTAATGTGCATAATAAAGACAACTAATAACTCTATACTGACTCCATCGCTGTCTACAATTATCTTGTTGCATGAAAGTCCTTCTCGTCGCCGGCTAATGCTAAATTGATCGGTTCTACGAGAGAATCAGCCTGCATACTAATTGCTAAAGCTTTGTTTGTACGTTTTGGGCCTCCACTTGCAGCCCATGTCAGTTTTAGGTTGAAGTTGGGCCTAAATTTGAGTTTGTTCAAATTCCAAATCGGCCCAAAAAATTTATTACGACCCAAGAAAAACAGTAGTATTGTCCTAGTCCAACACGGAAAGGAATCCTTCTTTCTTTCTAATCCACCAAGTTCGAAGATCGGGATCATTAAATTTAATCTAACGGCTAAAGTTATTATAATTTTTACAATGGACCTATGTTTGTAGCGTTTGATCAAATTTCAACAGTCCGAATCTCCGAACTTGATGGTTTAGAAGAAAGGAATTTGGAGATGAACCTTTTCCGTCCAACACAAGCAACCTTTTCAATTACGTGCTTCAATGAATGACGAACAAACACGTGTCTAAAAAGCTGACATCGCCTGGCCTAAATCTAAGCAGGCCTAAGGAGCCCAAGCTGTTAAAATCAACCCAAACCAAAATTCCAGATTTTCCGAGTCCGACTCACTTCCGAAGAGAACGAAGAAAAAACCCCTTTCCTCTCGATTTCTCTCCGAGTCATCCGAGTCGCAGCGGTTTTTTTTCCCACCCGAGTCGTCACTCAGTCACAGCAATGGTCGGATTGCGTCTTCTACTTGCTACCGTGATCGCAGGGTTTTTATTGTCTACATCCGAATGTCTGCGGTTCGAGCTGCAATCGGGTCACACGAAATGCATCGTGGAAGATATAAAATCCAGCGCCATGACCGTCGGAAAATACAGCGTCGTCAACCCCAACGAAGGCCAGCCCATGCCCAATTCTCACAAATTGACCGTCCGGGTACGCTTAATTTCTCCAAATTTTTCTACCCAAAAGTTGAATTTGAAGTCTTTTTATTTATTCATCGATATAATTATTGGATTTAATTGTATTTGTATATATATGTATAGGTGACGTCGCACTACGGAAATAGCTATCACTTTTCGGAGCTGGTGGAATCGGGGCAGTTTGCGTTTGTGGCGGCGGAGGCGGGAGATTACATGGCGTGCTTCTGGGCGCCGGTTTTCAAGCCCGAGACGACGTTGACCATCGAATTCGATTGGAAAACCGGCGTCGCCGCCAAAGACTGGTCCAATGTCGCCAAGAAAAGCACCGTTGACGTAAGTATTTTCCTACCCTTTATATTTTCAGCTAAATTTAGCTTGTTTTTTATTACGATATTGCTATGAAATTCAGCTTCAATACCGTTAACTTTGTAGTAATTTTGTTTAATTTCTAACTAAAACTGAATTCTTGTAGCAAATTATTTATAGCAAAACTATCTTAGTGCTCGTAGATTTGGTTTCGTTGGATGTTGATAACTAGGGAGCTTCGAAACAATTCCAATTGATCCATGCCTTACGCAAATGCTTGATAACTTGCGAATTACGAATCAACACCAATATTCGTATGTATTTCTTGGATAAGAAATGTTTTCTTGTCATCTGTCGAGGCCATCGATAGTGTGGAGTCTTGTGTGCACGCAAGATCCGACAATGTAACATTGATAGATGTATCGGAAGAATTCACGCAGGCTACATTTTCTTCGCCGAAGGTTCTTATATTGGTTAGGGTAATGCAAATGTTTTCAGTTGTGAATATATTGAGACAAATGTTTTGTCTATCTTCTTATGTACCAGGTCATGGAATTGGAGCTTAGAAAGTTGTTTGATACGGTTACTTCCATTCACGAGGAGATGTTCTATCTCCGCGAAAGGTAAGCAACTGTTCTTTGTTCGATGAGTATTTTCGTTTGGAACAGATGTCAATCGTTTGTTCATTTATATGTTGTCTGCTCAATGCTGTTTCAGGGAAGGGGAGATGCAGGATCTTAACAGAGCGACAAACTCGAAAATGGCCTGGCTGAGCCTTCTTTCGCTTATTGTTTGCTTATCAGTCGCGGGTTTGCAAGTGTGGCACCTGAAGACATTTTTCGAGAAGAAGAAGGTTATATAAAATGTTTCGGGATAGGAGTTCTATAGTCCCGTCGTTTACTGCTTATTTTGTAAAATAGTTTACAACATGAGAATTTTCTATTGAATCTGAAACAGAATGGTAGAACGCTAGTCGCAACGAATACTCGCGCAAGCTTTCACATTTATGCATTAAATATGTGCCAGTGATGTTCTGCATGTACAACTTTTTCCTTTACCTTCTCAAGCCTTTTGATAATCTCCAAGAAGGAAGGCCTTTGGTTCACGTCAGCAGACCAACACTGCTCTATTAACCTGTAAAACAATCGATGGAAAGAAATAAGCAACCGAACGCCACTCACTCCTGTTGAACATATGGACATGGTTTTGGATTGGCTTTTTAGCTAAAATGGTCATTCAGATTGGCAAAACACCTCATTTTGGTATGTGAGATTTAAAATCGATAGAACTGGTCACTGAGATTTGTCCATCGTCAATCATTTTGGTCATTTCGCAAGAAATCTCCATTAATTGAGGATATTTTTGTCAAATCAACCCTTCTCCTTGAACTGGTGGTTTTTCCAATCTAATTAAGATTTTTCAGAGTGGTTTTTCCAATCTAATTAAGATTTTTCAGAAAATGACCAAAATGATTGATGGTAAATAAATATGGATTTTAAATTTCAAGGACCAAAGTGAAGAGTTATAACAATTTCGAGACCATTTTGACCAAAAAGCCTTTTGAATTTATTAGCGATGCAAGTGGAAGAGCACGAATGAAGGGAACATTTTGGTTGACGGAAAAATTACAGAACTGACTTACTCTTTCAGTTCAGGGGTGTGCCCTTTTCCATGAAACGAAGGCCTTTGTCCTTCCGCCACATATTTGGCTGCTTCATAAGCCTCGTAATCCGAAAGTGGTTGTTTCCCTTCAAGCATCTGCATCCGTTCAGAGTGTTATAAATCAGGACTGAAATTGAACAATTTGACATCTTTTCCTTCAAGGGTGAATCTGAATTTGATATCTAGCTGAAACCAACATTACCTCGTACAGTATCATTGCGAAAGAGAACACGTCAACCTTCCTATCATATCTCTGGTGCTTAAAAACTTCGGGAGCCATATAGCGGTCTTTTGTTTGTTCCGATGCAAAACACAAAGAACAAGTTTTATGACAATAATTAATTTTATTCAGTAGTAGCTTCGACTCAATGTTAAACATTTCAGAAGACACTCACAAGTTCCAGTTTCGCCAGTCATTTTGTATACATCGTGAGAATCCTGAACCTTGACGAGCTTGCTTAATCCAAAATCTGCGATTTTTAAATGGTCGGCACTGGAATTGACTAAGAGAACATTCCTGAAATAAACAAACAAAATTCAGAAGCACAAATAGGAAACATTGCGAGCAAGGCACATTTTCCCGGTGATGGAAACAGACTAAAGAAATAGAAATGGAAACTCATAAAATTGTACAAATCCAGAGTTTCTTTCATCCTGTGCAGATGCATCATCTAGGGCATTGTATTAGTTAAAGACATTCTAGCATATAAAATCAACTTACCTTGGTTTTAGGTCTCGGTGAACTATAACATTTGGCTCGTTGTGAAGATACGCCATGCCTCTGGCCATGTTGAAATTTAGGAACATTAGAAACCTCTTTCACCTCCAAAAGGGTTGCTTAAACTAAGGCAATAAGTTGATTGAAGTTTTATTGAAGTACCTGGCAATATCCAAAGCAAAGTTAATTGCTGTTGTAGGAGTAAGTGCACCCTTTTCCTTGAGGTACTGATGAAGATCACCCTAAACCATAACACAACACATTAAGTAAGAAGCAGCGTCTTTGCACGACACATCTTAAAAACCACTGTCAAGAATCCTGCGGAGAGAATAAAAATTCCAAACATAATTCAAATATGGAGAAGTATACCCCTCTTAAATACTCCGTTATTAACATAAGGGGCTTCTTCTCAGTGACAGCTCCAAGAAATTGGACTATATTAGGGTGATGAAACTTCACTAGCAAATCAACCTCATGCCGGAAGTCTTGGCTGTATCAGGAAAGCAATGAGCAAGTCAGAAATCTACAACCTTTTAATATAACGGAACTGTGGGTAAAGAAAATATGCTGATTGTGATTTCAATATTAAGCATAGCATTAAGGTCACCTCCCAGGCTCCTGAAAAACTTGATATATGCATAAATTGTTCCACAGCAACTAAGTTGCAAATATTTTTTTCTCTCGCAAATAAAAATTTAGATGGAACTTACATCACCATTCTATCACCAGAAAGAGATGAACGAATTCGCTTGACAGCTACTTGGGTTCCACGCCAATGCGCTTTTAAAATCTCACCAAACGATCCCTGAAAGCAACACCCTCCAAGGTGAGGCCTATCTTGCGGAATGCAAAAGATTATAGAAATACAGAAAGATCTAGCGTGGTGGCAACAAAACCATGAGCAGACCACAACTACTTCAACTTGAAAAACAAAAGATAAATCCTAAAGATCATCGGCATAAAAGAGCAAGTAACTACATTCGCGAAAATAGAGTTCAACCTTGGGGGAAATCTTAGCTCAAAGGAACCTACTATTTGAAGCCTGCGAATATTGAGCAGTAACTACAGATTATAGTGGGTTGGGGCTAAATATACAGCATAACGACTCGATGTAACATTATGAACTAATTAAAACAACGGAAAATCTTAAAAACCACAGATGTGAAAATCCAAGCAACAAGATTTACATAGCAGTGCGAAGCAAAACCGAAAACTAAACCAGAAATTCATAGCAGTGCAGTGCAAAGCAACAAGATTTCATTGCAAGTTGGCCACTAAAACTCGTAAATGATAAGAAATTCAGACCTTCCCAATGGTAAGTGAGTTGGTGAAGTCGAGCTCGGACGGTTCAATCTCCCAATCACGCTTGCTGGGAAGAGGGGGTGGCACGGGCTTCGGTTCGAAATGGCTCCCGTTGTGGCCCTGCAGCACCAGAAACACTCGAAGCAAGAGCATCAGAGGCAATCAAACCAGACAAAATCGAAAGAACTTCACTCCATGAAATAAATTATGGCTATGGAATTTGGACTTACATAAGACAAGCCACCGTTCGATTTCAGTAGCTCAATCATCGTCTGCTTCTTAGCTCCTTCTGCATCAGCCAGAGGCTGCCATCAAGAGTAATATAATTAAGACCCGATCAACACATATAATCGTAATTACACACAAAAGGCATTGCGTTTAATTACTTATTAAAGTAATTAAACACCTAACAGAAGATTGGGAATGAGTACGGTGTTCTTCCAGCGATCTTGGGCATTGACATCGGCGCCATACTCAATAAGGCAGTTGGCGACGTCGATCCAGCCGTGGAGCGAGGCGGCGTGGAGCGGAGTGCGGTTGTCGTAGTCGTGGGCGTGGACGAGAGAGCTATCCTCCTCGAGGAGCTTGCGGACGGCGACGCCGTCGTTGTTGTGGGCGTGCCAGAGCATCAGGGAGGTGCTGGCTCGGGCCTTCTCCTTCTCCTTCCGCTTGTCCTTGTCGGCCGTCGAAGCACTACCTCCGCCGGACGAGTCGGAAGCGTCGGAGCTCATCAGTGATCGGAGTTTGGTCTACCAATGTGAACGCTGTTGCTTTGACAATATGGTGCAACTTGTGCGGTAATGTGTTTTTGTGTCATCCTTTCTATTTATTGAGATCTAAACAAGCAAGTAAAGAAGATAAAAAAGACAAAGTAACTTTGGCTTTATGGCGTACTTTTCAACGGAATCGCATTCCTTTCTCACTTTGTCCTCGCTTTTGGAGTTGCGTTGGTGTGCCCCCAGGTGAATCACTTTGAATAATACCCAAAACTGTTCGTTTATGGTACATAGATGTTTGTGTTTATGATCTGAACAATTTATATTATAAATCATTCTATAAATATTATGTTTGTAAAAAATCAATTAAAATTAAGATCGTTTAGTCATTAAATTGTATAAGAACAAATGGAAGAAAATGATAAAAAAAAACATTACGATATGTCTTTCTATTTGTAACAGTTGATTGACTTAACGGCCTTGTTTTAATTCGTTTTTATAAAAACGATTTTTAAAGAGTAATTTATAATATTCTGATTTTGATTATAGGCACAAAGATTTGTGAATAAAACACGAAAAATTTTGAGAACGAATTCCTGCTAATCCTGAAATAGTTAAGCATTACTCAAGGATGTTAATGCTAATATTTGCCAATTTGGGATTGTATTCATTTCATTCAATAAATATCGCCGCCAAATTAATAGATGCCATAATTTGACGGCGGCATAGTTTATATCATGAAGTGGGTATAGTTTAAAAAAATTAATTTATATGTGAATTCGCTATATGATAGCGTAACAATCGCGTTCACATCCAAAACTTTTGGAACTTGGGGAGACTTGTTTGCACATGGGAATTTTCTTAGGCAAATGCATCTCAATTTTGAATTTGGACCTTACGGCAGCCGCCATCAAAATTAGAAAAAATCATTGTATCCACATGTTATACATGCATATTATGACATCCAAGTTACATATGACCGGCACATACAAGAATTCAATATGTGACACTCTACCGAGACGACAAGAATGATTTCTTATACAAATATACAGTTTCAAGAAGGAATCGAATACTCTTTACGCGTTTTGCTCGTCTTCAAGCGAGCGCTTTCGAGCCCGAAGGTTGAGCTCCAGGCTTTGAGGCAGAGGAGGGCTTATTCCGCGACGGAATAGAACTGCAAAAGCTCGCATTTTCTGGCAGACGTCGAATACCTAAATTTATAACACAACCACACAATTGTTGGTGCACTTCAGTAAAAAGTGCATCCATCGTCGTTGAATTACAATTTTGCGATGCTAAAGAAGCCAAATTTAAAGACGGCTCTATATTTCTTACCGATGAGGCCTCTATTTCTGCAACACCTTCACAACCTTTACCTCCTCCTTGCAACAAGTCACAGTACCTTACAGCTTCGTTCTCATCCTCGAAAACCTACAAACGCCATTGGAATTTGCGAAACATATGCAACCGTAGATACAGTAAGACGAGATTTATGAATCCCTACGAAATGAAAACTTCACGCTGACACCAACAACTCAAGGCATTAATTAACTCAATTGGCAAGAAGAAGAGGGACAAATACTTACAAGCACTCCATCCCTAATATCCTCCACAAGCATCTGGAACTTTGTCTCGTTCCTAGGCTGTTTCGCTTGGTTCCACTTCCCTCCTTTCGAAAACAATTTCCCAAGCTCCGTTTCAACTTCACTGTCACATATACCCCACGAACATTTCACCACACCGAGTGACTTATCGAAGCCACAAATAACAAGAATTAAAGCCTACTGAAGAGAAAAGGAACACAGACACAACGGGAGAGAGCTGAGGAAGGAGACCTGCGATTTCTTCGGGTTTTCATGGTGCACAACTGGTTTTCCCTTTGCGTTAATACATACACAGGCTTGGAACTTCCTCTCCAGGGGTTGGCCTCCAATACTGAACCAAGATTTGTGTACGGGGAGATTAAATCACATTCATCCGACAGGCAATTAATGTGATGGTGAGAAAATTGCACCATAACACTCGGGGTGCTACAGTGGCAGTATCTTAAACCAATTATGCACTACGATATTATCCCAAAGCCAACCATGCACGTGAGTTTTTGCAACTCTTTCATTTGCACGTGTACTCAATAGTTGACAAATGATAAGATAATCTATACTAAACCACACAGACGGGAATTGAACACGAGACCTCGGGTACATGTGCGAATGCTCTTAAAACCGAGCTAAAAGCCACTGCACATGTGAATACATTAGGAAATAAGAAAGTATATTTAACATTAATTCAAGCAAATTGAATCATGAATTTCAAAGGAAATGACAAAAAATAAAATAAATTGCCATTAATTGTTAATTAATTTATTAATCACTCGTTAAAAGAACAGATACTCGCAAAAATCTCAATTCTCAAACGACTTAATAAAAGCAGGAGCAGCTTTGAACTGAATTCGTACCATCGTAGCTGCCGGAATCGAAGGTCTGATGGAGGTGGCGGCGCATGTCGTAAGCACGAGACGACACGCGTTTCACGAACTCGTCGGAGGAAGAGGGGATATTACCATCGAGGTGAAGCGCTCTCTCCACCTGCTCACTTCCGTCGTCGTCCTCCTCCTGCGCAGCTCCACCGCCACCGCCACCGCCGGACCGGCACACGAGCCTCCTTCTAGAATAGGGAGGGCACGGTACACCGAATACAGAGGAGGAGGAGGAGGAGGATAATCGGCAGAGACTTCGATTGTGTAAGCTGCCGAGCGAAGAAGAAGAAAGAGGCATCCGGCAGCGCCGCGGAGAGAGAGGGTTGGTGACTACGGAGGGCGACACTTTTACCGATGAGAGTGAATCCATGGATGCTTGTGTTAAGCTGTGAATTAATTGAAAATAAAAATGGGTGCAAAATTGCAATTACGTTTGGGTCTCTCTGGGTTGGTCCGGTTCGGTGGGTGGTAGGCGGAGCTTAGAAGTTAGAAGGTGGGACAAGAAAAGGAAGGAAGGTTTGGGTTGTGATTCTGAATGAATCCGTGGTGCTGGTTGGTCCACAAGACTTGGGTCCTTGCATGAAACAGGACTACGTTTGCGCCCGGAACACTACTTTGCTACTATTCCTACTCACGATCAATTGACAGATCTTCGTGATTATAAATTAAGTAATATTCGGTAGATTAAATGTGTAACTATGATCATTTTCATCAACTTCGTTATTATTTTGTTAAAATAAATTATTTTGGAATGACCAGTGCTACAATTGGGGTATCTCAACTTATTAAAACGTGTAACTGGTTATTTTCGTCAACTTCAGAATTTTGTCAAAATGAGTTATGTTGGAAGGACCATTGCTACAATTAGGTTACAGTTGAGGGACCATTTCTACAATTGGGTTGAAGTTGAGGGACCAATGATAATGAATTTTTAGTTGAGGAATCATTGCTCCGATTAAGTTAAGGTTAATGGACCATTGTTATAATTTACCCTAATTATAATTGATTTTTACCATAGATGATTTTGGTGGAGTAATTTATAATATGACTGATCCTAATTATAAACACATAATTATGTAAATCGGGAAAGAAAAAATTATGTGAGTTGACCGTGGAAGTATGCAACTACGTACCTAAACGAAAATCAGGATCGTTTTTTAATATTCAAATAGCCCAGATTAAGCACCTCTAAACATAATTAAAACAACTCCGTACGTTCATTCCGCAGGTGAGTGGAGAAGTAGGTGATCGCCATGCGTGCAGAACTGGTAATATCAAGTTCGAAACGAATCCAGGTGTTTTCTTTGGGGTGATGAGTTGACAAGTACATGATCATACTTGTTCTTGACACAATCATGCTCCGGCCGGAGTACCCGCGAATCTCCCATAAGGGCTGGGCCGGCTGGCCGTCAACTTCCCCGTAGGGATAAAGGCAGCACCACAATTGTACGGCGTAACATCTTGGAACCATCCCGCACACGTATCCAATGCTCCAATTTGCTGTAAATTTCTAATCACTATGACTAAATTGAATCACTTCGAAGAGAAAATTAGCGGAATGACGATTTTTCTTCATTAATCGAGTAGTTGAGCCCTAAACATTCCACTAAAGTACGCAGAAATCAGACCAATGACAGATTTAGAATACGGGAATTATGACAAGAATGCGATTCATAACTCTCTGGGCAACAAAGCATATATAGATACAACCTTTTGAATAGAGATATATAGTTACCTGTACCACACAGATGGTATCCGTATCAGGTATCCGTTAATGAGAAAGCTTAAAGTACAGAATAAAGAGGATTGCAACGATAAGAGCTCCGATAACTGAGCCTATGATCCATTTATGCTTCGTCATCCTCCTTGACATGGCAGTTAAAACTCTTTTACTCTTGTCAATGGCATCATCTACGGTATGAAGCTGCAAAAGAAAAGGGGAAGAAATAAAAACACACAGATTAGCAATTCGTTAGTGCAGCTGCCTTGTTCATATTCTATATCGGAAAGGTCTATGGCCTGGGATTATATAGGGCGAGACGCCCACATTATATCTTGGGTTTTTGGCACACTACCACCGGAGTTATGAGCTCCACTTCATGGAATGAGTCTGGTTTTCAAATATGTGAATGACATGTAAAGAGAAACTCCATTTCGACATCAGGGGAAGCCAAAAGGAAGTCTAAGTGACAACGAACCTTAAGTTAAGCAGAAACATGATTAAAAAGTTGACATACTTTTTGATGGGAATGCAGGAGAGTTTCCCGCTGTTGGTGCAAATCTTGGAGAATGGAGACACCAAGCTCTTCAGTTTCCAATATTGTTCTTCTACTCTGTGTGATTCTATCACTTGATTCATTTAATCTCTCAACAGACATTGCCATTCTCTCTCTTTGATCAGAAGAAACCTGTTTCATTGTCCATAAACCACCAAGAATATTTATTGTATTGTACCGAAGATAAAGCAACAAACGATAAATATAATATATGTATCCTGTAAATAGTACATTGAGAATAAAAGAAAACGGCCTAGGTGTTACCATTGTCATAAATCAAGAGAAAAGTATGCAAGAAGGGCACCCTAGATAGTTGGGAATTCGGATTTTGCTTACAGATTGCCAAGCATAAACTCATAAAAATCTTCGAGCCAAATTCTATGCTTTGGTAAAAACTTCTCAATCAATGAAGGGTACAATGAAAGTGGAATGATCCATAGAGAGTCCACACTTACCGCATGCGTACCAGCCATTCCTGCCTCCAGCAGTTCATCGCGAGCAGCCTGAGTGGCATCAGGCGATGCAACTCTCTTGATTTCCCTTTTCAACTTATTGAGATCAGATTTATATTCCCTTAGCTTGGCAAGAAGCACCGCCTTCACGCTTGGCTGCAAGCTTCTGGCTTCGAGGTCCATTTTCCGAATCTGAGGAAACAAATCACATCACTCGTTCACATAAACAAACAAGTATACAAAACCAGAAGCTTTCCAGCAAAAGCAAAAACAAGCGAAAATATGCGTTTATTGTGCAGCATATTACCAAAGCTTCGGCATCATCCAATCCAACTTTAATCTCGGAAAACTTCTGCTTCTTCTGCTCTGCAATTCACATTGATCCAAAACAACCCATTTCATAAAACGAACAGAACGAACCCAAATCGTACAAATACGCATTAAGGGACCTGAATTGCACAAAGAAATCCAACAAACGCTTGAACTAAAAAAAACCCAATAAAAGCCCCAAAAGAAATCCCTGAATTAATGTTCCTGAATTACTAATTGATTAAAAAAAAAAACACATAATTAAGAAGATTAGGAGCTAATCTCGCAAACCCATGTCATTAAATCGGCAGGGTAATAGAATCGTACCATAGTCGGAAAGAAGAGCGGCGGAGTTCGATTTTCGCGAGAGGTTTGCGGAGAGCTCGCAGTACTGACGCTCGTAGCCTTCGAACACCTCACTCATCTTGATTACTAGTTTTACTGCACGGCGCAGAAATCTAGTAATTCAATTGGGAATTTGGGAATCGGAAAGGCAACGATCTGAGGGTTCTGAGAAGGAGGATCGGGGCTTCAACGTCGATTTTCAGATTTTGGTCTCTACGGAAATCCAGACTCGACTTGGACAGGTTCCGTGAAAAATGAACAGGCGTCCACCTCTCTCTCTATTCGTTGACAGTTAAGACGTCCCCGTAGATTTTAAGTCACCCTGCCGTTATACGATTTTTTGCCCTTTGCGACGCTGCGTTTCGATCATTTTGTTTCTTTTTTCCCTGCTAATTTTCTTGTTAGTAGATATGATCAACCATTTAGAGGGGAGGAGGATCGGTGGAAATCAAATCCAATACAGATGTATAGGCATGATTGCATTTCGTCATTGCGGTAAACACTTTCGGCATTTAAGGAATATGGAGGTTCCGAATGAAATGGTGAAGAATCAGAGAAGTAATAATTATTCCAATTCCAAACTTCCTCTGCGTTTATTAACACATACAACAGTACTAAACATTACGCGACCCAAACACAAAAATACGTAATCCAATACCTGAAAAAGGCAAGAATCAGCTATTGCTGTTGTGAAAAGGAGCTCAGATGAAGAATTAGAGCTCTGGAAAAATATAGCCGGAAGGGGTTAGGGCTTAAGGGGATTAATCAACACAAACCACAGTAAAATGGCAAATTTCCTCAACAAAATTAACCTCTAAAAGTAAATGCCAAACAACCTGATAAGGCTCAATACAAGCTCCTTTTGTGTAAAATGAAAATTCTCCGAATGGTAGAACCTACCCAACTCACAAGTACAATTTAGTCTAAAACCATGAAAATAAAGGATTACCGACTCCGAATGCAACGAAAAGAAATAAAGCGATGGGCAGGAAACAGCCTCCTTGACCGTAAAACCTCATGCCATTATCTTCGCAGACCTCACGTAGAGGCTGTCCACGACCTTGCCGATATTAGATATGGTCTCCAACGTTGCTGGGTAGATTGCATCTGTTTTGGGATCGTCGAAAATGACGAGGCTTCCAGCACCTTGATCTAAAGTCCCTGCAAACTTCTTGTCCAGGATCATTTGAGACAGTTTCTTTTCCACATGATCGATTGGCAGTTCAATCAGTTCTGCAATGTGAGCAATCTCCACCCTTGAGAAAGGCTCGATCAACCTGCAGAGATTCTGTTCCAACAGTGTGTCATACAGGGAGGAGAGGTGCCTGTGGACAATAGGGTCTTCCTCTAATTGGGCCTTGAAATCACGAAGAGCAGTCTCAAAAAGCTTCAAAGAACGCTTCGAGTGAGCATCAGCCACCGCTTTCATAGCATCCAGCTCAGGTCCCACGTACTGCAGGCCTGCTTTTGATGAAATTATACCTGCCACATCATCAGCCTGGCTCACCATGATTTTGCACAGCAACATGTACTTGAGGCTGAATACAGCACGAGGATCTTCAAGAGCATTGAAGGCTTCAAATGCTTCAAAGAAATAACTGTAAGCAGTCTTGTAGTCCTTCTCTTCTGCGTGAAGGATCCCACTCTGCAAATCGATAGTTCCCTGCTGAGCTGGAGGCACATATATGGAATTGGCTGCTGTTCTTGCCGCTGTGAGCGAAGCCTTGGCTTTAGGGAGATTTCTCAAAGAAAAGTGAAGTTTACTCTCCAACAAATCTATGTCCACAAGGAGAAGCTTGTCATCTAGCCTTCTCACTTCCTTGATCAAGTCTGATAGGAGAGTTAGTGCTTCCGAGTACTCCTTGCTTTCCATCAAAAGAGATGCAAGCCTGGCCTCCACTCGCTGTCGAAGGAAAGTTCGCTTCTCAGCACGGGTCCACTGCACCATTTCTTTGCAAAGGGAAATCTGAAGTTCAGACGTGTTTGGTATCTTAGCTACTGCATCAATAATAATGCGGACAATTTTTGCAGTTTTCGCCTTGGGAATCAAGTTAAAGAAAGGCCTCAACTGGGTGAGAAGGTTACGGAGATCCTCCGCCCTATTTTCTTGTCTAAGAAGATCCGAAATATTTGTGATAGCCTGCTCCTTTATCCGTATAGCTTCAGAAGATGCTGATGGGTTTTCAAGAATGCGATAAAGAATAGAGATGGATTCAGATGGAGTTTTGGCCTCTGCAGCCTGAGCAATCGAATCAGTAGTTGCTGGGAGATATGACGAAGACATTGTCAATGCTTTGAACTATCCAAGTCCTGCAGAAATAGAACAGACCAAATTACTATATTCCTGTAGCAAATTACATCAGGCAATGAATATCCAAATAAAAGAGGGATCAGTAAGGGTCCCAAGTGGTTGCAAGTCTCTTAAGAACTCTAATGTGCTGGGTGAATTTTCTTTAATAATATAACACGCAAATAACGACGCTACTTAAACTCAAATTCCAGAGCACTAACTTCGGAAAATGATTATCATCTCTCCGCAAAGTATTTACCGACATTTATTAGCCATCTTCAAAGAAGCAACTAATTTACTTTACAAGAACATTTAACCATCCACCTCAGCCCCAAATATATATATGCACCACAAATTTATCTAGCCGACCCAATTGGACTTCCGAGAACCTATGAAATCTTCAGTCAAGTAAGATCTACATGGCTAGTCTATAACCGATTAGTTTCTTGTTCATCTGCATATTTATATCTGTCACCATGTCGCACCAATGCTAATAAAAATCTAGCGCAACGAAAGCATATTTCATACATCGCTTTGCCAACATCACAAACTGGGTTTTAATAAAAATTTGGCAATCTACAATATAACTTCATAACTAACAAGAAATAGCATCCCGCAGATTTAAGGCCCAACTATGGTTTAAGTACCTAAGGGACCAAAATTCGATTGGAAAAACACAAAATTGAACTCGAACACCGACGAACAAACTGAACAGGAAATTGAAACAAAGCCAGGGAGATTAATTGATGATTAATATAGTAAATATCCAGCAACACATCAACATTCGAGCGAAATCGGATGAAAATAGAGTAAGCATATACTACCCACAGATACAAACGCAAGTCGGAGGCGAAAAAAACCCTAAATTTCCAGCAGAAATCAGCATACAAACATCAAATATTAAAAATTGAGAAAAGCCCTAAGAGTAGAACGTATCCCTAATTTGAAAAACACATAAAATTAAACCTAAATTCAGAGAATTTTCAAGTAAATGAGATCGCAGGAAGGAGAGATTACCCGGTCGACCTAGGGATTTGAAAGAGCTTGAAGAAACAGTTAAGACGATGCGCAGAGGATCTGTGGTGATGCAGAGAGAGGGAGAAGGGCGATTTGTGAAAGTCCCCCAACTCTTCAGTAAAGGGCTCGGCCTTGCCAGTGGGAGTCTCTTTTCTCTCTCCTTTTTTTTTTTTTCTGTTTTTTTTTTCGAATGGTGTGCTGTTTACTTCCTGTTGGAGGTGTAATTTATCTGGTGGCCTACAGCTGTATGGAATAACAGCTCCTCACACAAAAAAAAAAAAAAAAAATGCTCTTTTCTTTCTTCTCAAGAAAGAAATAAAATTGCAGGTGGTTTTTACTACAATAGTGTTGGAAGGTGTTGAGTCTTTGCATGATAATCTGGGATTCAAACTCTGTCGGTGGTTATTGTAATATCTAATCTAACAAAATTTATTGTTTGACATAAAAAAAAAATTGAGACTGCGTTTTGCGATAATGGCAGAAAAAAATTTGTTTATGCACTTTTTTTTTTTTTTTTAACAAACACTCTAATTCGGGCTTAATCCCTACTAATCTCTCTTCTCTCTCTGACAACTAATAATTTAATCTAATAACGCTATTATTTATGAAAAAATTATCACCAAAAAAAAAAATATTTAAGTTAAAGAAATGGAGTAGTAAAAGTTAAATAACAAAAACGACGGCTTAAAATAAATAGAATAGAAATGTGTAAATAATGCAAAAAAGTGTAGAAAACTAAAACGCAACAGGAATGATATTGTGTTAAGTAACTTGTATTTTTTAATGTATCATTAGACCGAAACATTACAGTTTTAAAAAGCAAAAAGAAGTCTCTTCCCATTTGTGGGCTAATTGCTAGCTAAAAGCCATCATCATGTGAGATTGCGGCCTAGTTTGATCGTGGGCTGGGGTGTTATAATGTTTTTGAGGCTCTTCTTTGATTTTTTTTTTTTTTTTTTTTTTTAATAACAAAAAAGCTCTTCATTGATTTGAACCGACCAAAAAGAAGAAAATATTGACCAAGGAATAATAAGAAAGAAAATTAAGAACTGAACTTGGCTGATGAAAATTCAGCAGCAAATCTTGTTTACATTCAATTTCGGTTGAACACGTGTTCAAGTTTTGATTTTTTTAATCAAAACTTGGATAGACCTGCTGTTGAATTCTTCAGCAACCAAGTCTTTTCCGAAAATTAATATATAGGCAGTGTGGAACCAAATAAAAGTTTCTCGTCTCCTTTTCTTTCATCAATATTCGTCTCCTCCTATGACCAATAGAAAAGAAATATCTCCAACGATATAGCACATTTTTGAGGTATATTTACCCACTTGTAATTCAGTACTTTATAATTATTTTTAATTTATTCAACTCATAATCAGTTCACTAATATTTTTTTGTATCGTTTTCAAACGATGTTTAAAATTCGAATCTCCTATCCGGTTAATAACAGAGGAACATGGCATCGTTTTCATTATAACTCAGTACAAACATATAAGTTCCCGGAGTAAGACCACTTTCATATTTTGCAATTTTTCTACAATTAACACATCATTGAGTGATACGAAAAACGAATGACTAAATTAAAATTAAATCAAACTTATGAACCAAAACATCGATAAAATTGAATTCTACGTAATTTTGAGGTGAGACCCCACATTTTTATGTCATCCACACTTTTAACCTTTCAAAGATGTGACAAAGATATTTTGCGTTGCAAATTGTTAAATGCTAAAGGGACTCTCAAAAGTGAAATTCTACTTTATATTTTTTATACAATATTTTATAATATTAACACGAGAAGAACGTTAAACCGTGACGTGACAGATAGTTCATAGACTTTGAGAGAGTTTTATAGCATTCCTCGTTAAGCGCCTTGCCAAAAATATCCATTAGAATCACGTGATATATCACGTGACCGTGGCGGCAAGAGTCTCAAAGAAAAATCTGGCGATGGCGGGAATTTGACTGGTAGTTGGGGCAGCCGACCGCGGCCACCTTCCTTACCGAAATCCCCCAAATCACCCCCGAAATCCAAATGCAAAACACCATCGCTTTCACCACAATAATGGTAAAATCCCGATCCGCTCCAACCATCTCCATTACCTCACTGAAGCTTCCCCCGCTTCCGTGAGAAATAAGCAAGCAAATGTAGGGGTATTTTCGGCATCACGAAAATATCAATCACCCAACTGTGAGAGCAGTCCCTTTCGAGCCATTTGAATGCCAACAGTGGGATCGAAAGCTTCATCACTTCTCGAAACCTCCCGAATCTCTAGGGTTTTTGCAGAAATCGAAAAATGCTGGTTTCCGCCCTGGTGACGTCACTCGCAATCAACTCCGGCCTCTGCGTCCTCTTCTTCACGCTCTACTCGATTCTCCGGAAGCAGCCGAGCAACTATGAGGTCTACATGCCGCGGCTGCTCGCCGAGGGGGGGTCCTACTCTTCGACTCGTTTCAACCTCGAGCGGCTGATTCCGTCGCCGTACTGGCTCAAGCGGGCCTGGCAGCTCACGGAGGACGACTTGCTGTCGTCCTCCGGCCTCGACGCTGTCGTTTTCATGCGGCTCATTAATTTTAGTCTCAGAGTGTTTCTGTTCGCTGGAGTTATCGGGGTCTTCGTCCTGCTTCCGGTCAACTGCTCCGGGAACCAGCTCGAGTATGTTGACTTCGCCGATCTGTCGAATAACTCTCTCGACGTGTTTACGATTTCGAATGTGAACAATGGCTCGAGCAAGTGAGTGATTAGATTAAATTTTCTAATTATAAAATTGTTGATTCTATTTAGTCTACAATTAAGCTCTTTTAATGTCTAAAAATTGTTAAAGAAAAATTTATAGTTAGTCTTCCTTGTGTATTATATCATTTTATTTACGAGGCGATATTCTATTTTAAACTACGAGGGGATTTGAACTCGAGTTGAGGGGACGGGCACGCAACTCTGACCAATTGGCCTAACCTCCGTATGCAAAAGTTAAACTTACTAACGCAGACGTTTTTGACAGGTTATGGATTCATTTTGCTGCTGTGTACCTTGTCACCATCTTTGTCTGCTGTCTACTTTATTATGTAAGTAAAATCTTTGGTGCACTTATATAGTTGAACATCGTTAAACCGAATTTGATGTGCTTAAGACCGTCATAATTTGTATTAGATGCATGTAATGTTGCTAGTTTTGTTGTTACTTTTTCCTTGGAAAGCAAACTACGCTCGCAAGATTCGAATTGTGATGTCACTGGTTTGCAGCTGATGATCTGTGGAAGAGTGGAAAGTTGGAAGTGGATTTTGAATGATCCTTCTTTGTGCAGGAATATAGATATATTTCCCAAAGACGGCTCGATTATTTTCAGTCATCCAAACCTCAACCACATCAGTTCACAATCTTAGTCCGCAGCATACCTGTTCCTTATGGGAGCAGCGTCAGCGAAAGAGTTGACAGCTTCTTTAGAGAGTATCACCCTTCAACATATCTGTCGCATATTGTTGTTCGTCGAACAAACAAACTTAAAAAACTCCTTGTAAGCATTGTTTCTGATGTTTTATAAACTGTTTTAATGTTGTGAAGTTTTCTATTTCTGTCTTTCTGCATGCTTCAACATGTTTTTGTATGTTATACTTTGTTCTTAATACTATCTGATTTTATCATTCTTTAGAAAGATGCGGAAGAACTCTATACCAGGCTCGTTCACTTGCAGTCAGATCCCAACCGGCAAAAGTATAAACGATCTTGTTGTTTTGGATTGCTTGGACGCAAGGTTAATCTTGTGGATCACTATGAAAAAAAGCTTGAAGACGTAGAGGAGAATGTGAGATCGGAGCAATCAGAGGCTTCATTAGGAGTAGAAGTATGTGATGACTCTCTCTCCCCACCCCACTCTCTTCAGCATTCTAGAAGATCTTTCCACTGTTTGTTGTATGTAATTGTGGTTCTCAGGGCATGCTATTAATTCAATTTTTATTTTATTTCTTTTTTATGTTTAAGGAAGTTCGAGCTGCTTTTGTTTCCTTCAAGTCTCGGTATGGTGCTGCAGTTACTCACCGCTTGAAACAATCAAACAATCCTACCAACTGGGTCACAGAGGAAGCTCCTGAACCTCATGATGTTTATTGGCCGTTCTTCTCGTCATCTTTCATCCGAAGATGGATATCTAAGCTCGTGGTTATAATTTTATGCGTAGTCCTAACAATCTTGTTTCTTATTCCTGTTCTAATTGTCCAAGGTCTTACTAACCTAAACCAGCTGGAAGTTTGGCTTCCCTTTCTCGAAAGCGTTCTAACCATGTGAGTAAATATCATAACATTGTGATCGATTAAATTCATGAATACTTCTGCAGCATTTGTGAAATACTTGATCTTAGGCAAAGTTCTGAGAGATCGGTTGTACCAAAAATATTATGGAATTCTGAAGATTGCCATCGTTTGCTCTTTGCTGTAAACGACCACTGTGGTTTTATACAGTTCAAAATGTTAAAATAATTATTCTAACAATTTTTTATGTTTTGGATCACTTGGTGATGCAAACATCTAACTTTCTGTGTCTTCCTGCAGAACATTTGTTAGTCAGGTCGTTACAGGATACCTTCCCAGTCTTATTCTTCTATTATTTCTGAAAATGGTGCCCCCGGTCATGGAGTTCTTTTCATCCATTCAAGGATATGTTTCTCTCAGTGATATACAAAAGAGTGCGTGTACAAAAGTACTTTGGTTCACAATATGGAACATTTTTTTTGTTACTGTATTTTCCGGATCAGTTTTCTCTGCGGTTTCTGTCTTTCTTGACCCCAAGAATATTCCTTCAAAGTTAGGCGTTTCTGTTCCAGCACAGGTGAGAAAATGTTTCCTTTACGATGTAATTATATAAACGTTCAATTGATTAATAAAACTTAGGAACTGCTTATATCTTATTTGTTAATTGTCAACACATCTAACCTATAGGCTATTGTCTGTGCTTTTTGAGTAACAAATTCCTGCTTCTCTAATCGATTTCATAGTGTAAATTTGGTACATTTTTTATTGCGCAATTGCCCTCTGTTTTGTTATCTATAACCGCACTAAATCACGATCTTTCTCACAAAAATGTATATGAATCGTTTCAAAGCTGATGGGCTAAAATCTTCAAACTTTTTTGCTTTTGAATAGTATCTTGTGCAAGCAAGTTTTAAGTTATTTCAAGATGTCTGTTGCAACTTGCAAGTGATCACACCTTCTGTTGCAAGTGATCACAGCTGCTCATTTCAGAAAGATGGCTACAATCAGTACGCTCAGACATATTTAGTGTCGGGCACTTCTGAGAATGAATCTACGTTTTTGCAATACACATCTGAATCTGAATTACGTTCCCTTCAGTTTAAGCATGCGATAAAAATGATGAGTGTACAAGTTAACTGCCTTATTTGTATCAGGTTCACTATTTTCAGTTTGTTAACATAATTTACTTTGGGTGATGCAGTCGTCTTTTTTCATTGCGTATGTAGTCACGGCAGGATGGACGAGTACTTCATCAGAACTCTTTCGCATAATTCCTCTGATATGGAGTCTATTAAAAAGACCTTTTACTGACAGTAAAGATGATGAATTTGAAGTTCCAGCAATTAATTACCATAGTCACATGCCTAGAGTTCTTTTCTTTGTACTTCTCGGTATCACTTACTTCTTCCTTGCTCCACTGATTCTTCCCTTCCTTTTGGTGTACCTCTGTCTCGGATTCATCATCTATCGCAACCAGGTCAGTAGATTTCAATTAACTAGTTAGAGGATTTGATTTGAATATAGCGTATTGATACTCGGAAAAAATCACTGTGCAGTTCATGAACGTATATGCTCCTAGGTACGAAACTGCTGGGAAGTTTTGGCCGATCGTGCATACTTCAATGATATTCTCTCTGGTACTTATGCACGCTATTGCAGTTGGAATCTTTACAATCAAGAAGGTCGATCTAGCATCTACATTAACCTTTCCTCTTCCTGTATTCACACTTCTCTTCAACGAGTACTGCCGGAAGCGCTTCCTTCCAAATTTCGTTGCTTACCCTGCCGAGGTATGTTTCAATGTCACACTTACTACACTTCCACACAACTTCTGGCCTATAAATCTTTGGCTTGACCTACTTTCTTTTTTGTTCCAGACTTTGGTACGAAAGGACAGGCAAGATGAGAACGATCCTTCAATGCCTGAATTTTTCGATAAATTGGTCAGAGTCTATCAGGACCCCGATTTGATGCCTATCAACTATTCTGGGAGCAGTGACAGGCTCAGCAGTCCCCTTTTATCTTCTGCTCATCGAGCATAGGTGTGAGGTATGCTCGCGAATGTCTTTACGATGTACATTGGTATAATAGTACAAGCTCTACGCGTTATCTTCCCTCCCATTTTCGTTTCATTCCATAGCTTTATTCTTTTCCCTCTGCAATACAAAATGTCCCGAAAAGATCACTCTTCCAACCCAATCGATGTGTATATTCTCCTCATGTGTATGCATGCATATCCATCTGTGATGTGTTCTTGAAATCAATTTTTATAAAGGTGTCTTAGTGGTTCTGTAATCCCTACATTTCTTCTGAATTAGACAATTTAAATCGCGATTAGTCCACACTAATCGCGATTACTTATCCCGGGGAGTTGACAAATACAGTGTAGGGTGTTGCAATATCGATGCATGGTTTAAACCATTCACAAGGTAAATCATGATTAGTGTCCTTCATTGGTCCAAGTCATGATCATGAGCTAAAATTTAGGGAAAAAGGAAAGTTTCTTAAATCAACTTTCAGATTAAAAAGTCTGATTCTTCCCCTTTTGACAGCAGATTGTCAAAAGATTTTGTTCTAAAAGTTTATTCAATGTACTAATTTGCAGTGATGGACTAATTTCAAATTAATTTGACTTAACGGAATATGCATTTCATTGTTCTAAGTAAGTAGGGGGTTTGTCGAATGCGGAAATAGTTGCAGAATGTGAGTAGCGAGTGCTCCACACAAAACCATTGGTTGACTGGCCACTCACATCTAGTAAGTCGTAACTATCCTGCAAGATTAATCAAATCCCACATTTGAAAAATTCTAAGCTCTATTTGCAAACAACGAATGTTGACGCTTTCCAAAATTTAATTTCACACTAAAAATGGGAAAAAAAAGAGAGAAAATGCTTCAAAGTATACAAAATCGAACAATAATTATTTATTTATTTAAATATTAGTATTATAATTTGGTCTTTAACTTTACCGGTGGCCTCTTCCCATTGAGAGTATGTAGTGAGGTTTATAATTTTTTTTTTTTTTTTTTTTTGGGAAAGAGTGAAGTTTATAATTTGACATCACTAACTGGTCTTCTTCCCGCCCACTGAAATTTGGTGTTTTCATAATTATGTTTGACTGCAACAATCTTACTTTTAACATGGTACGACAAAAACGTGTTAAATATTTCAAAAATTTACACCAAATTTTCTAAATCTTACATTTAAATGTATAAAATTTTGAGCTTTTCATCAGTTATTACTTGTATTTTTACCTACTGATATTCTAAACTTCTTTAAACTGTATAAACTAAGATTTGGATATGAATTCAAATGACAAGTGCTGTATCCTAATCAGTTGCGGATTTAAGATTCGAATCTTGGAGGATTCTAAAGGTCTAGGTTTTTAAATAAATAAAAAATGTGAAGCGCGCAATTTATTCCCTAAAGCATTTCGTTGAACATTTGATGGGCTTGTTGTCGTCAGCCAAACTAAATTGCGTCCATGTCAAAAGATATTGACATGCCGAAGCAAGTTAACGAGTGCTACCGAGGGTGTTGTCAATGCCACCCACAAGAGGCATTTATCACACTTAATATGCACAAAAATGACCCTTAAGAAATGTTTGGAAGGTCTTGGAAGACCCTCGTATGTACATTTTTTGAACTTTGGGTGATCTTGGTACCACCTTAGTCCCAATATATATCCGCCACATGTCTTAATTAAGTGACTTAACCCGAATGCTTAATCGGTTTTGAATTGTTTAATTTGTTTTTTAAATAGAAATTAGAATGATCACTTTAACTAATAAAGAGTCATATTTTATCAGCCAAAGTAAATAATTTTATCATTCCCGATGAATTATTTAATCAAAGGGTCATATTTTTGTGAATGTCAAAGACATCATGATCAAAGCAAAAGCAACGGTTGGAGATGAAAGTGAAGTCTTGACTTCAACTTTCATAATATTCATCTATTTAATATTGGAGTGCTGGTAACAGATAATCTTGCATGACGCAATAATGATGACATAAACGATAAACATAGTCATTAGTCTCCGCTAATCAAACTTAAGAGTCGTTAGTTTCTGCTAATCGGGTTCAACCAGATTTGCTTGAATTGACTTCCATTGTTGCAGTGGGGAGGATTTGATCTTTTGTCTCCATTCTGTTTTCTCCGTTTCTACATTGTTTGTATCCAATTTGGATTTGCATTTCTCACTTGTTGCTTTCCTTTTCTTTTCCAAGTTGTCATCATGAGCATCAAGAATATTGACACCACCAAAGGAACGTAGTAAGAAGAAAAAACTCGAGTGAAAACATTCGACATGTTATCATTCTCTTCACGTAATAAGTGTTGTAATAAATTTTAACTATATGTAAGATTCTCTGACGTAAACTCATGTAAATACTGTTCATATTGTACAAACCAAAACAATGGAGGCTACATGGCACAAAAAAAAAAAAATAAATAAATAAAGAAGAAGAAGAAGAAGAAATTATGAACAATGGATCATCGAGGTTTTCTTAAAAAAAATAATAAAAATAATGAACAATGGATATGATGTGGTCTTAAATTTGAATAAGTTAAATATTTATGAGAAATTGGGGTTTTTGAACTTTGGCTCAATTAAAGTTTTGTTATCTGAGTTAAAAATTCATGAGTATTGGTTATTGAACTTTTTATAACGTAGAGCAATGATCTTTTTGGCCAACTCTGTTAAAATTTTCATCTATTTTTTGTCTCTTTATACCCTTTATTTTGGATGAAAGTTCTAACGAAGTTAGCCCAAATGCTTATTGCTCTACATTAGACAAATTCAAGATTAATTTTGACGAATTTTTAATTTAGGGATAAAAAATTCAGAAACCAATGTTCTAATTATCACAATGCATATAGGCTCCACACTAATCATATTGTTCCATCACCACATTCCAACAATGTTTATCCTTAAAATACAAGGGGGCCTGCCTTCCTAAGTGGATCAATGGTCCCTTCTCTTATGATCTTATCATCACACGAGCACTAATCATGTTCACAAAAGATGAGGCAAATGGGGGGCTGCAAGTAGTACTAAAAAGTGGAAATACAATCGGAAAATGTTCAATAATGTTCAATACACAAAGAAACGCAGATATTTGTAAATGCCCTTCATCATGTGGGTATTGAAAAATAATGATATAATTTAGGGATGGGTTCGATTTTATTCGGTTTGGTTTTTTTTTTTTTTTTTTTTTGTTGATAAAATCAAAAATCGAATCGAAACTACTATTTGGTTCAGTTCAGTTTTTTCTTTAGCTTGGATTCAGGGTTCGGTTCAGTTTTTTGAACCCATCTCTAATCTAAACGCTTCTTTTTTAATCTCTTGCACTATTTCAGTTCATGTGAATGCACAAATAAATTATAAACCAATCCATTAATGCGCAAATTCTTAACACAGAGCCAAAGTCGATATTCGACGGAGCTAGTAAAACACAATTTACTTTGGAGAAAATAAAAAGAAAGTGTTTTAGTCTTTCTTAATTAAAAGATGTCATCAAGCTTATGTGGACAATCATGTTGGGGTTTATGTATTTTATTTGTTCTCATAACTTTTCAACCTTAACCAACACTTGTAGGTCGAGTATATATTATAATATTTTAGTGTGTAAAGTGTTAAATTTTTATTCACGCTTTGAGGTTTAAAACGCCCCCGCATTAATAACAACACTTAAAACTATTAAAAAAACACTTGGAGGTCGCATAAAAATGGTCCCAAAAGATCCAAATCAACCGTTTTCAAAGACAATGATGCCTTAAAAAAAAGGAGAAAATAGGCAGTCAAATATTATGGATTGTAGAAAGGGAGGAACAAAGTACAAAAGATGGATAAAAAATAGTGTAAAAGGATAAGAACCCTAATCACCATCAACAAACCTTTCCCATCCTCGTTTGACTTCCATGCATTTTCAAGGAAAAGGTCTAAGGTTAAGGTCGAAGAATCCATGTGTTTGACAGGTAGTCAATGAAACAAAAAGGGTGTTTGAATAATCAATACAGTCAAGTAGAAGAGCATAGTCTATAACGTCTTGTATCAATCGTACAATACGTTGTGTAAAAAAATTTGAGTAAACAACCCGATCATATAATCCCTAAAGCAGCTTTTACAAAAGCTAAGAATTTTGTGTATTTCGATTTCACTCTGTATAGTTTTGAGTTGTCCGAAAATAGTCTAAAGTTTTATTTTTTTTCAAAAATTAATAATTTTTTTTAATAGAGCAACTTGGTCACGTTATTTTTAAAAAGCTACGCAATTTATTTCATTTTGTTCTTATTGAGATTGAAAGCTGCCCTAACCAATTAACCACACCAAATATTTACTCTACCGTAAGATACTCTCTCTCTCTCTCTCTCCCTCTCTTCATATAGACTGCATTAGTAGGTTCAAATGTCATAGTCTTACGGTTTAGTGGAATTTCTTTTCATTGGCAAGTGAAAAGTTATAGGTTTAATTATCGTAAAAAATAAATTTAAACCATATTATTACTAATCTATTGTGATTCTCAATGTAAATAATATCGTTTGTAAAATAAAAAATTTTAAAAAAAAATTCCAAAAGTATTTGGTGTTTTAACCTTTTCTTAGGCATCGGTCCACTTTTCCCTTCAAAATTACCAGTATCAAAACCATTTCGACATAAAGAAACCTCATAGGATTTCGGAACTAAAACTCAAAACACTCTCTCTCCGTCTCTCTGCAATAACTACTCGCACCTTCTGCTTTCTGCTCAGGCATCTCTATCTCCTCTCTCTCTCTCTCTCTCTCTTTCTCTCTGATGCACACAGCCTCTCTTCCTCTCTCACTCCTGTTTTCTCACTCAATCAAGCCATGGAAGACACAGAAAACTCCAATGGCGACCAGAAATACCACCCCAACACCAGAAGTCTGAGGGGCGGCAGCAGAGCCAATCCTCAGAAGCACCACCACCACCATCAACTAATCCGCCACACAAACCAGTTCGGTTTCTGCAACCAGAACCTCTATAATCAGAGATACTCCTCTTCCTACCCAGCTCTTCTTCCTCTCCCTCCTCTCCTTCCTCTGCAACTCGCTCTAACTCCACCTCTGCCTCCAAACCACCACTTCCGATCAAAAACCCACCTCCAGAAACATTCCTGCAGGCTCAATACTCCTCCTTTCGCGGCCTCCTCCGAAACCCAGCTGCCCCAACTCACAATTTCACCAAGTAAGCCTCAAAGCTCTCTGCTTTTTTTTGCTATTTCCTTTGCATGCCATTTTTCTATCTGTGTTTCAAAGTTTTGGTTTTTATATTTACCTTCAGTTTTACATATTTGGTTCTTGTTCTCCCAGTAATTTACTTTCTGCTAGAGAGATGGATAGAAATTTATCTGCAATGAGAAGGGTGATTGTTGAAAAAATGATATTTGCTACCAGTTCAAAAGCATTAATTTCAATAAAAATGGTTGATTTTAGGCTTCAAATTCCGTAACTTTTTAGTAATCTTGTTATTTACTATTAATCAGAAGCTTCAGAGGGGTATCAGAAGCAAACCTGTTCACCCTTTAAAGGAGAAGATGGAAGGAAGTTGCTCACAGCTGCAAGAACAGGAAAAGCAATAGTGACTGCAAGGAGGCCAGATTCTGGTGGTGTGGAGGGCACTGTAATCTCCCTCTTGGCTAACCATTTTCTTGTCCAATTCGATTTATCGCAGCGAATTTTCCATTACAATGTCGACATTTCCCCTAACCCGTCGAAGGAAGTTGCTAGAATGATCAAACAGAAGCTGATCGAGGATAACTCGGCTGTGCTATCCGGTGCAATTCCAGCTTATGATGGCCGGAAGAATCTTTACAGCGCAGTCGAATTCCAAGACGATAGGCTTGAGTTCTATATGAGCCTTCCCATCCCCACAAGCAAGCCAACATTGCCATATGGAGCATTCAGTGACTTACAGGAGAAGCATCAAGAACATAAACTTTTTCGTATAAATATCAGACTCGTGTCGAAGATAGATGCGAAGGAATTGAGTAGTTACTTGAGCAAGGAGGGCAATGAATGGAAGCCGATTCCTCAGGATTATCTCCATGCCTTGGATGTCGTCTTGAGGGAGGCGCCGTTGGAGAAGTGTGTACCTGTGGGAAGATCACTCTATTCGAGTTCAATGGGAGGAAGTAAAGAAATTGGAGGAGGAGCTGTAGGACTGAGAGGGTTCTTCCAGAGCCTTCGACCAACGCAACAAGGACTAGCTCTCAACGTTGATTTCTCCGTGACTGCATTCCACGAAAGCGTTGGAGTGATCCCATACTTGCAGAAGCGCCTCGAGTTTCTTCAAGACCTTCCTCAAAGGAAGACAAGGGGCTTAACTGATAAAGAAAGGAAAGAAGTGGAGAAGGCATTGAAGAACATCAGGGTCTTTGTTTGCCACAGAGAAACTGTCCAGAGATACCGCGTTTGTGGCTTGACCGAGGAAGCCACAGAAAATCTTTGGTTTGCAGACAGGGATGGCAAGAATTTGAGGCTGTTGACTTACTTCAAGGATCACTATAATTATGATATACAATTCAGGAATTTGCCTTGTTTGCAGATTAGTAGGAGTAAACCGTGCTATCTTCCGATGGAGCTATGCATGATCTGCGAAGGCCAGAAGTTTCTCGGGAAACTGTCCGATGATCAAACTGCAAGGATACTTAAGATGGGCTGCCAGCGCCCCAAAGAACGAAAAGCCATTATAGATGGAGTCATGAGAGGTCCTGTTGGGCCAACAAGGTAATCTCTCAACTTCTAAAATGTATTTCAGTTTGCTTTATGATTATTTGTGGATGTTCATTTCAGTTTTTTTCTTTACAGTGGCATTCAGGAAAGAGAATTCAAGCTCCACGTTTCGAGAGACATGACTCGATTAAAAGGAAGAGTTCTTCAACCTCCAAAGCTAAAGCTTGGTGATGGTGGTCATGTAAGAGACCTAGTTCCCTCTCGTCTTGATCGGCAATGGAATCTTATAAACAGCCATGTGTTTGAAGGTACTCGAATCGAGAGGTGGGCGTTGATTGGTTTCGGTGGCACCCCTGATCAGAAGAATAGCATCCCAAAATTCATACGCCAGCTATCTCAAAGATGTGAACAATTGGGAATCTTCCTCAACAAGAACACGGTTGTTAGCCCCCAATTCGAACCATCCCAAGTGCTTAACAATGTGTCGCTGTTAGAATCCAAGCTCAAAAGAATCCAAAGAGGTGCATCGAACAACCTCCAGCTGCTTATATGTGTGATGGAAAGAAAGCACAAAGGCTACGCAGATCTCAAGCGAATTGCGGATACAAGCGTTGGGGTTTTAAGCCAATGCTGCTTGTACTCAAACCTCGGGAAGATGGGTTCACAGTTTTTGGCAAATCTTGCTCTCAAGATCAATGCAAAAGTTGGAGGATGCACGGTTTCTTTGTACAATTCATTACCAACACAAATCCCGCGGCTGCTTCAGGCTGGTGAACCAGTGATCTTTATGGGCGCGGATGTGACTCATCCGCACCCACTCGATGATTTTAGTCCTTCTGTTGCTGCTGTGGTTGGTAGCATGAACTGGCCGGCGGCAAATAAGTATGTGTCAAGAATGAGGTCTCAGACGCATCGACAAGAAATCATCCAGGATCTCGACGCAATGGTGGAAGAATTATTGAATGAGTTTCGCCAGGAAGTTGGCAAACTTCCCAAGAGAATCATTTTCTTCAGAGACGGGGTGAGCGAAACGCAATTCTACAAAGTGCTTCAAGAGGAGTTGCAAGCCATTAAAGGGGCATGTTCAAATTTTCCCGGTTATGCACCTCCCATAACATTTGCAGTGGTTCAAAAGAGGCATCACACAAGGCTGTTCCCTTTCAAAATTGATCTTTCTTCGAAGCAGAACCAATTACTCGACGAAAACATTCCCCCTGGAACCGTTGTGGATACCGTGATCACTCACCCGAAAGAATTCGACTTCTATCTTTGCAGCCATTGGGGTGTTAAGGGGACAAGCAGGCCAACTCATTACCACATATTGTGGGATGAAAACCAGTTCACTTCAGATGAACTTCAGAAGCTGGTCAACATTCTGTGCTACACGTACGCAAGGTGCACGAAGCCAGTTTCTCTGGTGCCCCCGGCTTACTACGCTCACTTGGCAGCATATCGAGGCAGGCTTTACCTTGAGAGGTCAGAATCCACAACTTATACCAGAAGTGGTTCGACACTCACCAGAGCTGGCCCTCCGAAGGAAATGGCTCTACCAAAACTTAGTGAGAATGTTAAGAAACTCATGTTTTATTGCTGAGTTTTAATCTCTTTAATTAACCTCCTTGAGATGGCAGTTAATTCATTAGTTTAATTATAGTCAAGGCCACAGAGATGGTTAGGCCAATGTAACAGAACCGTTCCAACTTATGATGATTAATCTGCATGCTAAACTCAGCGTAAACCCTAGTCAAATATTTGACACTGTCGAAGTTGGTAAATAGTCCGAGACGGATTTTATCTGCAGCCCTCAACATACACATGTAAACAATTTAACCACAAACATCATCTAAAATTATCATTTTATAGTTTAATTAGTTCATTATCCTGGATAAATCTTGCGCATTGCCGCCACCGGCAATATACACCTATGGACAAAGGAGAATCGTTTTCATTGCTACAAAACTATAATTTGTGACATGAGGAGAGAGAGGGGAGACGATCTTAGGTTGAGAGTGTAGAGGTGGTGGTGGGGGCAAAAGGAGTGTAGAAGAGAGAAATGTGACATAGCCTTTTCAGTGTAATTACTATACCATGCATGCAAACTGTGCAAAACTATGCAGACGGCAAGAAGAATAGAAAGCAGAAGTGTGAAAACACTTAACGAAAAAAGCACTTTCATAACTCTTATATATATATGTGTGTGTGTGTGTAAGTATATATGGTCCCCCACAATGAATGGTATCAGTCACTCAGAATCTGAAGCAAAAGCTGTCGCCACTGCCAAATGCCAGCCCATTTGAATAATTCTAAAGAGAGAGAGAGAGAGAGAATGGAGGAGGAAGAAGACAATGAAGAGCCAAGAAAGGGCAGGATTTGAAGTAAAAGGGAGTCTAAGTCTGACTTTGGACATCCCCCTTTGTCTCTTCAGCTTTGCAAAACCCTGGCTTTTTCCCACGATTATTTCCTCTCTCTCCTACTCTGTGCTTCTCATAACTCACCCAGAATCGGTTCATCATCATTGTTGAACTGAGACGTTACATAACAATAAACTCGTTTTATATAAGTACTTCGTATATTTCCTTTCTCTGTGTATATGAGCATTGCACTGTGTATGCGTCAGAGAGATACTTTTTAAAGTACTGCACGGCCACGAGAAGAAACAGAACGACTGGGACACAACTTGGGTCTTGGCAGGACGCTCCACCAGCCCGAGAAATTTTTCCATGTGCCGGGAACACCATGACACATGGTGTTCCCTCACACATTAGGATTTAGTTTTATATATTTATTGAAATATAAAATTGAAGAATATCCAAGATGTCAAATCCTAATGTGTGAGGGAACACCATGTGTCATGGTGTTCCCGGCACATGGAAAAATTTCTCCACCAGCCCATACCCTCTGTTCTCCCTACTCTTATCAACGCTCTCTAGACAGTAGGTAGATTGTATACCTACATACATACATACATACATACATACAAACATACATGAAGATTGTATAGCTCGGAATTTTTTATTGTTGGATCTTTAGTTGCGTGTCAAGTTGTATTACAGGTGCTCAATCACGTCATAAAGTCTTACAAGAACTTGACACTCTTGTTAAGTGTATGACCCCACACTATCTCAATCTTACGCCAAAACAAACTTAATAATTCAGTTCTATACAAACTTAAATTTCTCCATGCATTTATCTAGAGATGTACGATAAATAGAGTGTGCTAAACTCAATCAACCATGCGCAAACGGTTCTTTGGTTGTAACAAAATGAAAGCAAAGCTCCATGTGTTGTACAATAATGGTAGAATTTATGTCTAACTGGACAAGAAAATTTTGACATCTGTGTGATGTGATTTGTCCACAGCTCCATACATGTAGCCTTTGGATACTACACTACGCTATTACCATGTAGGGGTGACTAGGATTTCTGTTTTCGGTCCTAGGCAAGCTTTTAGATCATCTCCAATGGATGCTGTAAAACCAATGTGCATCCTCTCTGGATTCTCTTTGTGAAAATTTTACATATTCTCACATTCTAACTGTTTATTGTACATCATGCGACCGATTTTCGTTAGGTACTATTCGTGTTTAAGTATAAATAAAAAATTTAAAATAATTTATAACCGCACGATATATGATAAATAGTTAGGATGTGAGAATTATTAGAATTCCCACAATTTGGATTCATATGGGATTCAAATCCCTGTAAAACAACTCTATTTTAAAAGGATCAAAGTAAAAAATATATCCAGATGCTGTAAAAGAGTTTCTATTATACAAATGAATAGTCACTCTTTAAATTTAGAGTGCAATTGTTGAAGAAATTTTTTATTGTGTTGCGAACACAGCACGGTACATCGAGTGTCATAATATAAGTGATTAGAAATTCTTTTTCAAGTATCTAACTAATTGAACAATGACACTTAGTGTACCAAACAATATTCCTAACACATTGAAAAATTTCTCCAATTTTTCTTGTCCTCAATATTAAAATGATGATAAAATTCAAGGTAGACCCGGAGCAAGAAGAAAAGGAAGAGAAAGAATGTTTTATAAAATGAGTGAGTTGAATTTGAATTACTAATAATAAAATATTCAAAGTATTACAACCTCAACCCAACCTATCACGTAACAAGCATTTATTGGATGAGCGGTATATTGTTTGAACGTATTTATTCAACAAATGACACTACTGAAACTATATTAGATGCATATTGTCTGCCCTCCTGTTTGGGTGCCATTCCCATCCCCTCCTATTTTGTGCGGTCACGGTTAAACCACGTCAATAGAAATATAAAATGTTGACGTGATTTAATCGTAACCGCACAAATAGAAAATGATGGAAAGGACATCCAAACAGGAGGACCGACAATCTGCCTCCAACTATATTTTAAGGAATCAGTGAAAGCTCAAATGTAATCAAAATATAAAAATCAATGCATTTATAAAAGATATTTTGGAGGTAGATTGTCTGCTCTTCTATTTCCATACTCTTTTCATGTCCTCTTGTGATATGTGATCACGGTTAAGTCACGTTAATATTTTATATTAATTTTTTTATATAAATAATAAAACAAAAAGTAATAGGAATATAAAATGTTGACATGACTTAACCGTAATCATACAAACAATACAAGCAATAAGGCATAGAGAGAGTATAAAAATGAGAGGATGGACAATCCACCTCTAGATATTTTAGGTATAACGTGATCGGGCACCCTTATCGAAGTTTTATCCAATCACAAAAAACAAATGAGTAATGATAACTGATGGATCCATCAAGAAATCCAGTGTCATTTTGCTGTCACTTCAAAGCAACAATTGATCACAGTTTTCCACGGGCAAGTAAATATTTGGTACAGTAAAATTACGGTATTATCCATCAAATCAATTTCGTTCGAGGTGACCAAAGGGGGCATCCGAAGACGAAAATGATCAGGCGGCATCTCAGAGCCAGCTCGAATCTCTGACCTTTAACCTGCAACCATGTCTCTTTTTCATTTTCTTTGATGCGTTTCAAAAACCAATATTTTTAGCATTTTGGCATGCACATTCTTTTGTGTTAAGCCCAAGAACCCTTTGGACTGCAAAGTTGGTGAGTATACTTCCGGAGGTGGAATTCTTGGATACAGGCTGCCTCGTTGATCAGCCCCACACAATGGGTGACCGTGTGAGTGCCACACCCATTGAATTGAGGCCATATTCAACCGAATGATCCAAAGGATCAGAAAATCGAAAATAATCTGAAAACCGTCTCTAATCGAGGGTTAGGCCAGAGGGCTCGTGGAATCTGAAAGGGCCAAAGGGCTGGAGGGCTGGCTGCAGCCAACCAACCAGCCCGAGCTAGCCAGAAAAAATGGAAATCCTATCGGTTAAAACCGACATGAATGATTTGAATTTTTTTTTTTACAGTTTTATTATTATTTTTTATTTACGAAAATTTTCTTATAACTTCTATTTTTCATTTTTTTTTTAATTCTATTTTTTTCTATAACTTTTATTTTACAAAATTTGTAGTTTTTAACAACATTTAAGAAATTATTAAAAACATTTCTAGTTTTTCATATTTGTTAAAAAAAAACATTTAATAACATGAAACTTAAACAACATTTAAGTTGTAGTTTTTAAATAATAAATTATGTTTGGCCCTATGGCCCTCGGTTGGAGACGGTTTTTTGTGATAAGGCTAAAACGAGCCCTCTGGCCCTTTGGTCCTCGGTTGGATACGGAGGCAAATATGACCCTGTACTGTTTATTAAAATATTAATATCTTCGAGGACCAAAGGACTAAAACGAACCCTCTGGTCAGCCATCAGTTGGAGATGGCCTGAGAGGATGCCACAGCCCCTACCCAAGAATCTCTCCTTCGGGTGAGTGTATATTTTTGGTCTTTGGGGACAGGGTTGGGTTAAAGAGTGAACATGAGAAAATGGACACATTTCCAGTGCACCATGTACAACTGAGTTTGCTAGTGAATTCAGGCTCAAGAAACTACGGAAGGTTAAATGCTCTCATTTTACCATAACATCATGTTATTTTACATACCTGATGGCCAAGCACAATTTTGCAAGTTCTGAATCGACAACAAGAGTTGTAATATAGCCCATTTTAGGAAAACTACCATATGCATCCCCAGTGAGGGGCTTTATATGGGATTAGAAAAATGATGAATATGACCCATTTTAGAGCTCCGGAAAAGCTTTGGGGCTTTATAAAAGAATTTCTCGGCTATATCTTTCAGGCTCTATATGGAGCTATATATATTTATTTATATAGTAATTTAATTAAGCAATTTTTTTTTTTTCCAATTGATTTTTGGACGTGCTATCTTAAATTTTTTTTATGAACCCTTCAACCTAAAAAGTTCAAATTGTGACAAAGTTAGATTTCATCACTTATGAATCGTTCGTTGGATTAAATTCTCTTATCTCAAACTCATCCGTTGAAAGAAACAAACCTCCACTTCGCCCTCTGAACTAATTTGATTTTCACATATAACACAACAATTTACCTAGCACCAATTGGTAAATTAGGATACAATTTCGAAAAAAAAAATTATTTGAAAATTTCAGCCATCAATGCCCATGAATATTAAATCAATTTGAAATTTTAATTCTTATGGAATTTAAAACAATCATTAATTAGCCAAATTGCAAGAAAAGTAAGTAACTAAAAAGAATTGAAATAATAATAATAGGAGAATATAAGTGTATTCACAAGTGGAGGGAGATTGATAGAATTTTGTTCACATGGGTTGCTACTTTTTTTGTGGGACCCACTATTTTTTGGGGCTAGATGTAGCCCGATTTTATGCTACCCAAGAAAGGAAGTTGCTAGCCCCAGTGATGGATCTAGCCCTATTTTCCAGCTCATTGGGATTGAAATTTCTCGCTAAGGCTGGAAATGTAGTAACCTCGTGGAGAATAGAGCCTTCGTTGGGGATGCTCTAACGAGATCAAAGAGGATACATGCTTTTAATTTTTAGAAAATGAAACAGCAGTGAAGCATGCCAACACTCAATCAAAAATTTAAAGTTGTAGTCGTAGACACGTCTGATTTACTTGGAAGTCATGAGACGGCAAGTTTACTAAGTTGTCGATGTCAAAAAATGCGCTCTGAGGCAGTTTTTGCTTCTGCTGGAAGCTGGAGCAATTCTCGAATCCCTTCGCAGACCTGCAAGCAATTCATAGTAAGATCGTTGTAGGCAAACACTTCCAGTACCATGCCAAATTCTGTACGCATGCTTTGATCACAATTTCATATTGCCTTTTACGACTGTTCTGTCTTATACTTTCTATTTTGGACGCAAATACTATCTGAATTATAGGAACACATACTTATAAAAAACACAAAAATATCCCATCCAAATGAGATAAACGGGAGACCATCAAACAATTTCGAGTTCTGCAACCCATGTCCAAGGAAAAATGTAACTAATCAAGTAGAAAGCATTGCTGCAAGTGAACATACCAGCTTTATCTGGGCTTTAATTGATGCAATAAGGTTAGTACACTCTTCAACTTGCCTACAGAGATTGATCAGACGCATTAATTTGACAGTACTTAATCAAAGAAGACGGAATATATTAAAACAGGGAATAGGGGTTTTTCAACGAATCTAGTAGGATACATTTCACTAATATCTACTAGATTTCGACAAATTTTATTTTGTTTCTGTCCTGTAATCCAATCTGCCATGATAAAACCATCGAAGAAAACCAACATGGAACAATTACAACAAAAGCTCGTACCTGGCTAACTTTTCTTCTCTTTGAGATATGTAATTTAAAGCTTCAGACCAGGTGAACTCCACATGAAATCCTAGTCCAATATCTACAAATATGCGTTGTGTATCTGGCCTGTGAACATGCAGACAGAGAGAAGGTGAATCTGCCCCATCCCACAGCAATAATAAGGAACAGGTAAAAACTAAAAATCCATCGATATCAAAGATGGAAACAAAACCAAGAATGATAATAGTTTCAACAATAGTAAACAAAACATACGAACATATATAATGCTTTTGATGAAGATTCCAATGTGTGGTCGTGGATCGTGGTAACTACCAATTTAGCCTAATATACCTATGATTACGAACAACGTAGTGATTCTAGTGAATATAAACTTACACACAAATGGAATTGGTTACAAAGTTTTAATCAAAATCAGATCCCAAGAGACACTAAGAAGTCAATAAAGAGGCACCAAAATGTGGTTTACATACATACGGCTCATTTAGGGTTAGTAATAGTATATCTCCAACTCAATTTTTCATGGAAAGTTTGCAACCGATTCTATTTATGCGTATCTCCCGTACCATATAAAGCACAATTAGAGAAAGTTGAACGATACAGATATGCTAACACTTACACGTCAGCTTGCATATAAACTTCAGAGCCAAGATTAACCAAAGTCCTAAGACTGGTCACACTATTTTTCTCCAAATTCTCAATGTTCTTCCGCAAATCCGAGCTTTCATTTAAACAAAAGTCAAGAAAACACCTTCAAAAACCGAAAAACACCAAATGGAATTGCATATTCCGAATGTCGAGTTTCCAAAAAAAATCACATTTGGGTAAAATTTAATTAATCAAAACGAAAGAGGGAAAACCGAAAAGGATACAAAACTTTTTGTTGCTCGAACACCTTGTCCCTGCAAAGCAAGAATCACACCCCCAAAAAATATACAATTAAATTTGATAAGCAAATAGGAAACCCTAATTAAAGTTGAAAAGCAATTAAATTTGATGCAACTGGAGCTTGGTAATGTACGCAAGAAAACCCTAGAAAAGGGGTTCCAGTACAGTAGTGGGGAGAGGGCGTACGAAACGGTACCGTTGAGCAATGGCGCGGACGAGGTCTGGTTTGAGGCGTTGGTCGACGAACTCCTCGAATTTCTGAATTTTGTTTTGGCGGGAGATGTCCATGAGCGCTAGACTGGACTGGATTTGCAGAGCTCGCTTGCTTCTCTGCACACAGAAAGTCGGTCTCTGGAGGTAAACGACGATGCAGCTGGAGGGATGACAGGCTTTGATCCAACGACGTCGTATAAGGCGTCCCCGATTTGGGTCTCGGACCAATTTGGATGGACAGCATTATATTTACTGGCTTATCGGGGTACAGGCCCAAGCCCAAAACGTCTTCATTGACACGAAGCGGAAAAGAAAAGTAAAAAAAAATATGTGAACCTTTTCTCCTTATCCATGATCCCGGCTCGTGTTCTGAGTACACAAAGGGAGAATCCCTTTTTCCTAATCCATCAAATCAAGAGATTTTTACCGTTGAAATTTAATCAAACGGCTACAAACAGAAGCTCACTTTAAAAGTTATAATAACTTCAGCCATTGAATCCATTTTCAACGGCACGGATTCCCTGATTTGGTGGATTAGGAGGAAGAGATTCTCTCCCGATCCCTTCCCAAAAATGGGAAGTTGGCTTCTCGGAAACACAGTATTTTTGTTTCCTTGATTATTTTTTTTTGTTAAAAACTAAAGTGTGCGTGAAAGAAAATGGATAAGTTGAGATTTTCTCCGTATTACCATTTGATTTTATGGTGTAAATTTGGATAAGCTTAAAGTAACTTACCTGTATGAATTACACTAACACTAATTTGGCATAATGTATCGGAAAACAAAAATAAATATGAATTGAACTACGGATAATTTATTCTTGAAGAAAATAACACTTCCCATCACTTCCTTTGTGGCCTTGAGAATTCTTTTCCTCATTCTTCATTCTCCTAGCTCCCTCAACTAGTCAATTTTTGCAATCAAATGAAGTAAATACTAACCAGCTGAAGGCACTTGAGGTTACATCCGGCCGTGAACCCTTGCTCGGAAGGTCTACCAATGCACAAGTTTGCGGCATTTAACAGCCGGTGACCACAAATGGCAACGAAATCCTAAGTTTTCATGCAGCAGCTCCCATCTTCAAAATAATTGTATCAAAAAGTTATGTTGATGGTGTCATTGAATGCCAACTGATTCAGTAGAAAAGGTTATTGTTTCCAAAATCGAATGAGATTCACCATCCAAAGATGTTTCCATCTTCAAAGATCTGCAACTGAAGTAGAAAACTGCACTGTTCATGGAGTCGATAAGCACCACAAACGAATACATGATCACCAAAAGAGGCCCTTCCCAAATGCGTGAAGACCCGTCTCCGTAGCTCAAAGTCTTCACCCTATGCTCAAACAATCCCTCAACAAACGCCATTCCAATACTCGATCCAAGAAATATCAGAAGCCCCACCTGAGTTTGTCCCTTGATCAAAACCCCAGACTGAACCAATGCCTCTGGTCCAGAGACATCCTCCAACACAGAGATCACAATAGCAATGTTGCAAATAATAATGGCATTGGCAAAAACGACCGAGAAGGGGAGCCCAACCACCATTGCAGCATACACAATATAATTCGGTGACAATCCCACTATCGAACATGCATTGCACACAGCAAGAAGAAGGACCAAAAACAAGACGACGCTACCAGCAACCACCATACACATCCATATATAAGTTGAAACAACCCGCCTCCATATCTTGCACATAACAAAGTAAAACTGGGATGCATCAAACTTCTTCAGGGAGTAACTACAATACACGGAGTAAACCACCGCGGCCTTCGACAACAATGACAATGTGATGTACAAGGGAAAGCACATTGTACACGAGATAGCCATCTCAGCAAACTTCTGGCAAGAGTGACTGATAAAATCCCTCAAAGGGAGCCCACTGGACTTTGCAATTAACAGCATCCTAATGGTTAGTCTCTTTACAAGTGACTGATCAACTAGCAAATTCGACAAAAGCACAGCGGAAATTGGGCAGATTAGCAACATGGCAATCGCCAAAAACCCCCACGAATTGTACCGGAGAATTCTAACAGTTTCCCTCAAAATCTCCAGAGCACTCATCGAATGAAATCTATGATCGTTACCAGAGAGATCTAACTCAAATCTACGCAAATGGGGTTCTTCGGATCCCTCTTTTTTCGAGTGATCCAATCTCATTCTTGGTGAACTTTCAGCTTCCATTTTTTTTTCCTCCAAATCAATCACTCACAACACCAATTCAACAGAATTACAATACATATAATATGTATATATATATGATGGCAATTAAAGATCAAACAGAGCTAGATTCAACTCAAAACGCAAAACCCAGAAGCCAGATTCGCACGAAAAGCTTTACCGGCACTACAGATCTCAGGAGTCACGGAATACAGACGGGACATACCATGAAAGCTGGGAGGTCGCATTGGGGGTGGTGATGGAGAGGCGTTTCGCGGAGGTTCTCCGGCGAGTCTGGCGGAGGAGGAAGGCGTTGAGAAGGAAGGAGCTCTGACTCTCATGGAGGATTTGATTGAGAATCGTGCATGGCGTGTGGAATTTGGGCGTGAAGGAGAATTAAAGAAATGAATGAAGGAAATGCGAGTGTGCGCGTCGGTGAGTTTAACTTGGTCGGGCTTTTATATGGCCAACATTATGTGATTGATTTTATTTGGTCGGTGAGTTTAACTTGTATTCATCCGTGAATCGTGTTCGTTTATTATCGTACATTATGTGATTGATTTTTATTAGGTACTGTTTCTATTTAATTTTAAATAAAAATATTTAAAATAATTTATGACCGTACGATATACAATAAACGAATATAATTCACGAATTTTCAGAACCCTCACAAAGAGTATCCGGCGAGAATTCGGATTTATATGGGATTGTGGTGGAGCTGCCAGCTGCACTACCTTACGCTCTGGACGACGACGTTTTAGACTTACTTTCGTTTGTTGGTTAATATACGGCTTGGGAGAAAACTGTTTATTTCTCGGAGGATACAAGGGATTTGAAAAGAAATGGTTTAGTGCAAAAAAAAATAATAAAAGAAATTATATTGTGTATAATTTGATATTTTACCGTCTCGTTTGTCACTGTTTTAAGAAGTGATAGAAACACGTTTTCATAAACAATTTTACAGCATTTATACTCACAAATTAAAAGTTTTACATAAAAGAATTCAAACGAGAGTAATCAATGGTTGTAGATTGCACCTAATTCAAGTGACATAAAAGCGATATTAGAGTAGAAACTCGATACCGTTTCACTAGAATATTAGACCACATGCGTAGATTCAAAATCATTCATTTCTGTATAAATATACTAATTACCACATGAAAAGAGTGATTACAAGTAACAAGACTTTAAATCCAAATTCACTTTTTTTTTTGTATAAATATACTAATTACCACTTGATTATTATAATTGGGTTTTTTTTTTAATTCAAAATAGTCATTGAGATTGGCATAACTCCTCGACTTAGTCCTTGACAATGAAAATCGATAAAAGGGGTCTCTGAGTCTGTCCACTGTAAATCATTTTGGTTATTCTGTAAAAAATCTATCAATATATTCGTTAAATTGTCACGTGAATGATCACGTGACCAGATACTCTATTCAAACCAATTCTTCCAACTAACAAGGATATTGATATATTTTTTTTTACGGAAAGACCAAAATGATTTGCGATGGACAAAGAATCACTTCTACGATTTACATTTTCATGGATTAAAATAAATAATTATGTCAATATTAAAAATCATTTTGACTAAAATCCTCATAATTGGAACTAGTATTTTATTTTCCTATGTACCAACAAACATTAGTCATTTAATGAGACGTGCAATTGTGCGTCTGTGATGGACTTTGAAAGATGTGGTAGTACTGCTTTGGTAATGCATGCATGTCTCTTTTCTTTTTCTTTTTTTTTCTTTTTTTTTTTTTTTTGTTGGAAAGGTATAACATTCAGTAAGATGTACAAGACGATAGAAAATAAGATTACGAGTTTTAAAATAACGGAAATTGAAACGAAGAAATTTTATTTTTTAAAATTTATAAATTTTTCTGTTTGTTAACCTAAAAGACTACTGGAAGTTGAATACAAAATTTGTTATTTTTAAACTCTCACTCATAGAAATTTGGAAATGACACCTATTTACATGAAAGTTATACTTGGAAATTTAGATATCCCAAATTCCAAATTTTTTTCCATGTGAAAATTTTAAATTTTTATGTTTATAAATTCAAACAAGAAAATTAGTGCATGCCAATTTATAAATTCTGACTTTTATCAAAATTTTAAATTTATTTTCTTAATTCAAACATAATGTAAAAGAACTTTACCGGAACTTTCAAACTGAAATAAAAAAAAGAGAGGCCACCATACATTGTGAATCAACGATTTAATCATATGGAAAGAAAGGTATCCTAGATTCCTTTCTATATCAGTAGCATGACAATGGGTTTCAATTAAAGACCCGTACGGTGCAACTATCAAGCAAGCAAGAGAACAAATCATAGAAATCGTATTTAAATACCACAGAAAAAAAAAAATACGAGTGAAATTTACACGCAACAAATTTAATTATAGTATCTCAAGTCTATCGGGCTGTTATATCTTTTAATTTTATTCACGTAATATTGTCTGATTGGCAAGATATACCATTACGTTTGACTGAGTTGCAGCCTAATTTGTTTGAGCTGGTAGCCATAGTAACGGCGGCCCGACGAAGACCAACCCAAGAAAATAGAGCCAGGCCCGTCTCAAGTCCCCAACACCCAATTCCTCCAAATGATCATCTGCTTCATCATTGGCTTCCTTCCACCTGCAATTCCAAAACATTCAAACTTCTTCGTTCCGGATCAGCCATGGCAACCCCATCTCCGCCTCCAACCGTTTGCACAGTCCTCAACGAATCCAAGCGCATAGTCAACGCCCACTCCTGCCACTTCCTAGCCCTCTCAGTCCTCTTCCTCCTCCCTCTCGCCTTCTCCTCCACCGTTTACCCCACAATCCAGAACCTCCTCGCCGATCGAGTCCCAGACAACTCCAAGATATTCCTCGAAATCTCAACTTTCGACCCCCATCAGCACCAACCCATCATCCCCGCCAAAACCCTTCTCATCGCCCTTGCTTTCTCCCTCTTCGCCGTCGTCTTCTCTCTCTGCGCCCTCGGGTCGATCACTTACAGTGTGTTTCACGGATTCTATGGCCGGCCGGTCAAGCTCGTCTCCGCCGTCAAATCCGTCGTCTCCTCCTTCTTCCCTCTATTGGGCACTGCTTTCATTTCCCAGGTCCTCGTTTTATTGGTTTTTGTTCTTTTCGGGCTGTACGTGTTCTTGGTGGTTCGAGGAGCTGAGCTCATGGGGTTTGAATCGGAGTACTCTTCGCCTTATTTCATTGGGTTTTTAGCGGTTGTTGTGACTGCTCTGTTTCTGGTTTTGCTGCATCTTCAAGTGAATTGGACACTGGCTGGTGTTGTTGTTGTGGTGGAATCAAAATGGGGATTCGGGTCCTTGACCCGAAGTGCGAATTTGATCAAGGGAATGAGATGGGTGGCATTGCGGTTGCTGATATTTTTCGGGTTTTTCGCGGGGGTTTTGGGGTTCTGCAGTTGGGTTTCGGCATTGGATTTGAAGGGAGATACTGATGGGTGGAAGAGCTGGGCGTTTGTGGTGCAAATTGTGGTGACTGCGACCTCTCTCGTGCTGCTGATGCTCTACAATGCCGCCGCAAATACGGTGTTGTATATGTATTGCAAGGCCGTGAATGGTGAGCTTGCCATGGAAATTGCTGAGGAGTTTGCTAGGGAGTATGTGAGCTTGCCCTTCGACAACGGAAAAGTCCCTCATCTTGTTTCGGTTGCATATGCTTGACGAGGAGCTTGAGGTCAGTCTGCAACTTAAAACGTCTGCACTTCTTGGTAATTGCTAGTATAGTTTAGTACATCAGAGTCGGACTTTATGGGTAAACGAATAAAATCAAATGTATGTGATCAATACAAATGGCTTGTAAATACAATGGGTGTTGCCTGATTTTCGTGTTTCGACGATTGTGGGAAACGGATGGCATTGTTGTTTTCGGATTGGTATGTAAAGCGAAGCCATAGCGCTTGCAGCTCCTTCTGAAAGTAATTGTTTTAGACTAGCCACTATCCGGTAAACCTAACATTAACACGATTTCCACAATTTGTTCCAACGAAGAAGCTATCTGCGCATTTAGATCTGTCGATTTTAAAGTTGATACGAGATGCATAACTCGCCTTGCTGAATCTGGGTTCATTTGATGCGGTTAGTTCTTCAAGCTTGAGCTTCTTTGAGTTCTCTGGTTTTGGTAGTTGCTTGTTTAGGATGCAGTGGAAGGCACTAACGATTAATAAACTTAAAACCAATTTCCAAATTGCGAGTCTAACAAGTAACAAGGCGGCATAGATTTTATTAAATTAAATGTTAGATTAGCTACTGACGGGGTTTAAACTCACGTCATCATGCAAAGATTCAACACTTTTTCACCACGGTAGTAAAAGACCACTTGCCATTTGGCCTTATATTTGGATGCAGTGAAATGCGGATGAATGCGCAACCTCTTAGGAACTGAGATGCTACACACAATAATAAATTTGGAAGCAAATATATAATCAAAGCGCTTCTAAACCATGTTTGACAAAAAAAAATATCAGGAGCGTCATCTATAACAGAAACGCCTTTTGAATTTTTAATAAAATTTTCAACGTGATCACAATGCAAGCACTTATAAGTAAAATAACTTTCTAAAGAAGCAATTTCAAACAAACCCAACATAAACGATTCTCCATAAAGCACCAAAAATTGTTTTTATAACCCAAAAATGCTTTTAAGATTATTTTCTGAAAGCGTTTTTAGACATTTCAAAAGCGATACCATACCGATACTGTTTTAGACTTATAGTTATGTGGATTGTTCCCAATGTTAATGGCTATTGGGAAGCCATTTGAAGGAGTCAATTATCCATATTGTTTTACCCAGCCAGTTGTGGAGGAAGAAAGAAAGTAATTACTGACATTAATCCAGCTGAGGGTGTGGCTGCAATTAAGCTCATCAGACAGTACAGAAGTATGTGCATCTCGGTTAAAAGTTTGAAACCGAACTTTAATCATTTATGTACATCGCATGAAGCCCTGAGACTAAGATCTCGACGCGGATTACAGCCCCACGAATGAAAGAATTAAAATTAAAATCACCTAAGTTCCGACAAATCGCAGTTGTTGATCAGAGCTTTCTTGTGTAAGCCAGGCCAGAAGATGATGAGGCGTTCAGTTTGACAACCCGTTCGTCCTGATCAGACCCAAAGAGAAGGTTACTCCTGTTTGTTGACCTTTGGACAATTCTAGTAGGAACCCTGTCGCTGTCTTCTCCACCCGAGGCTTCATACCCTTCGTACCCATCACTGGTGGACCTTGATAGTGGTATTCCCCTCTGGCCAGCTGCAATAGCGCCTGCAGGCAGACCTGTAAGCCGCCTTGCCTCTTCAGCTCCTGATGATGACACCCGGAAGGGATGGATGTCAGGTGAGTCTAAACTGCTCTCAGGAGAAGAAGCAACAATTCCCGTGGAGCTTGACATAGCTCGGCTTGTTTGGAAAGCACTCCGAGCTTCAAGCTGAAGAGGGGCCAAACTAGTCGATGTCTCAGTAAAGCCCTTGTCAACAACTATAGCTGAACCCTTCGTTATAGACTCCATGGGAAGGTCAGCTGGGAGTCGCACCCGCTTGGTAGGTCGCCTTCTGTTATTGTCAGGCCTTGGAACCATTCGGCGCCCACTGGTTCCGCCAAAGCTGCTGTCTCTTTCTAGTACAAAAGGAGCATCCCGTCTCACAGGCTGCAGGATCTTGGACTTCTTTCTTGCCTCTGCTGCAGCTTTTGATACCTCTTCGGCATTTAATCTTGCCAGAGTCCACGGACTTATCTTTACTGGTGCATTCTTCTTCTTAACTGGTTCCCCTCCCACCATCTTTTTTCCGCATGAACTGACAGATCCGGTCTCTGGGGGCACAACATCAAACTAGAAAAAGGAAAACAGCAAAACAAAATCAGCTCATTTCGTTTACGATCCTTGTTCTAATATCAGGGTTGTTACTGCAATTTACAGATTGGGAAGCCCTATGGAAAAGGAGCTTGCACTGATGCTGATGCTAAGGAGGAGAAACTCTAGAAAAGTCCATCACTTGGAAAACAACCAACCAATGGAACAAGTATAAACACGGATCAGGAAGAACTATCTACTGTAGCAAAACAGTTGCATATCAGATTACCTGATCTTCAAGGAACAGTCGTGGAGGTGTACACCATGCGCCACGGTGGAAAGTATTAAAGGAGCTTGCACTGCTTAATCCCGTAAGTGAGCTAGCAGGAGACATTTGAGCACTCTGCTGACCTCCAACTCCTTGTTGCTCTTGCTCCTGCTCCCTCAAAGCGATGATGTAATCATACGTGCTGATTCCCTGCACAATTGCAGGTTACCATTGTTAGCTAATTAACAATTTATTCTATTCACCTTAAACATATATTCTGCATGAAAAAGGATAAGATAGGTTCTGCAAGTGAACTGTTAAGCAAGAAATTGAGGTGAAACAGACAGATATTCAATGGACAAGTATCAAATTGGCGAATAATTATTAATGCTCATTGACAGTAAGATGGGTGACTAACGACTACTAGAGAAAAAGACATCGGAGGCATTTAAACGGATCCTGAAACTGTAATGACAAAAATGATCCAAACAATTACTACAAGGACTTGATCCTCTATAGTAATATAAAACGAAAACGCCAACATGATTATGTATGAAGCAATTGCGAGGCTAACCTTCTTTACAAGGAGGATATGAAAAAAGAAAAGCTGTGCAAGTGGAAGGGTTGCAATCATAGCCAAAAGGCTGCACGCTGCCTGCAAAGCTTAAGAATTTCATAAGTTCTATAGTACAAGCACAAACCACAGAAAATAATTCTCATCATGTAGGAATTGCTCAGCTAGACTAAAAAAGCCACGAATTTACAGAAGGTTGATTAGGACGTGCAGCTAAATTGGAAATCGAGACAATAGCTGAAGACTCACCACCACAATGATGAAAGGCGCCAAAGAGAAACTGCTTCCCAACTTGGATGAAATATCCACAGAGATATGCTTCCTCTCAATAATACAGCAGATAATCACGAAGATTCCAGTTGACCATTGTAAAATAAGCTGCAATCTCAAGCACATGGTGCACAAACCATGTACATACCTGTCAATAATTAATTCGAATGAAAGTGACTTGAAAATAAAAATGCTTACTCTGAGGCGATCTTCAGGTTCCGGCTTGTTGCTTTTGGGCATAATGACAGAAAATATAGGATAAAGAAACCAGGAAAGACTGTCGAGGTAACATTTGGGGAAAGCCATTGGTGAAAAAACGAAATTGATTAGCAATATTGCCAAGGAAGATCCTACAAGTACTAAGGCAAAGGTCCTATCCGGTAAGTAATAGATGACAAATGGAATCAATGGCAAAGCTTCATCAAGATTTTAAACAAAAGGCTAGAGTCCATGGGGTTTGATGATTAGAGGGCACGGGTTAACTGGAACTGGAGCAAACTCAAAAGGCTATTAAAGAATGGAGGAGCATGCTTACCAAGAGGAGAGAAGTAACCATAAGGGTGAAAAATTGTCGGTAATTCTTTTTGCCAATACAGTTGTTAAGCCACTACAAATCAAAATTGAATGAAATTAGAAGAGTTACGAAGGCACGCAAAAGAAAATAGGATATTCAACCAATCAAGATCGTGTATACCCTGCAGTGATGATCGAACTGGTCAACACATTTGTCACAAACTCTGCAGTGCTTGCTGTACTTGTAAACCTGTGTGCGAAGAATTATTTGGATTACAGCAACTAAGTACACCATCAAAGCAAAAGCCATGAATAATTTCAAGAATGGTTAGGAGATGCTTGAGAAGATATTAGGAGGAAATGATCCCCAACAGGTTACATTTTAATTAAGCTTTTCTCTTAGAAAACAAAATACAAAATAGGGAAAGTAGTTAGGCAATCATGAAACGCAACCAATCCCGCTTTGCAGTAGGATATCTCCTAAATGTAAGCCAAAACTAGAGTGCAAAATATCTGCATGCAACACTATTGACCTGACACCTCAAATGAATCCTTCAGTTTCCGCTGCTTGTTATTTAATGCAGAGCACGACTCAAGAAATGTATGGGAAGAAGAACGAATTTTAGTAGATGTCAACTGCATTTACACACCTCAACTTCACATAAGCTGCAATAGAACATGCCGTCTTCACCTTGTTGCAGAGATTCCTCACTTGAACCGGAGCAATTGCAGACATAAGCACACGGAGAGCAAGCTAGTAGAAAGCAAGATGAATTTTCTGATGGACTCTTTCCACCATCACTGGTGGACATTTTAGAAGTCCCATCTTTGCCCAGAACATCCTTATCCAAAGGTTTTCCTCCAGCTGCATTAGCATCATTCATTGATGATGTTGATTCCCCACATAGTTTAGAATCTTTTGTTCTTTTATGCTTTTCATCGGCTGGAATGTTGAGGTATTTCTTTGACCTAAAAACTCGTGGATCTGCTGGATCAGCAGCTGCACACCAAATATATAGGCTGAAGGCGCATGTAATCTGAAAAGAAAATAGATGTTACTTAACAAGGAGGGCATAGGTAGAAGTAATATTATATTGGACGCAATCAAGAAAAATGTAAATCTATTTCGTTAACTGGCACATCAAACATGCTACATGGAGCTCCAAATTTAATGGGATAATGTTGGGGAGACCAAATTTTTAAACCAAACGCGTCACCAATAGGGAATAAGCACGTTAATCAACACTTAATAATCCAATCATCAACATCCACATCATTTGGTTTACAAAATTTGGTTTAGAAATTTGGTCTGCCTGCATTACCCAATTTAATGTCCCTTCACTCAAACAGACTATCCTGAGTCTATTGTTTCCCTTTCATCCTTAAATTTTCTTGAGCTAAGCATCATTTTGTTCTGCATACTTATCCCCAAGCAATGGGAAACTAAATATGGTCTAGATTCTCAAGGCAATGAAAATAGAGAGCAATAGGAACGGTGGATTGACGTCTCAAACTTCAATTTAGTTATTCATAAAATCAACGCAGCCAGATTGCTATTACAGAAATGGCTGCACAGACAAAAGTTATTCTCCAAACAAGCTTATTTGTCAATCTCTTTAGGGGCACTGCAACATCAGCAGAAATCACTTCAAAATTTCGAGGATACAGAACGATATAGCTAGACACTCAAATTATGTGCTTTTGTCCACACAAGTTGTCAAAATCTCGTACTTTAACACATCAAATTTGGAAATTTCATGCAACAGAAATCACACAAGCTAAAAGACAAGCAACCCATTTCCCTTATCAGCTAAAGTGAATGATACGAACCAGAATTAATCAAACCCAGAAAGAGCAAGAACCCAGATTGGAGAATGAATTTCAGACATAAATAAGCAACAAAACGAATAAATCACATGGAACAATAAAAAAAAACGGATCTCAGCTGTCCAACCACCAAAACATGAGCACAAAACTAAGGGATTCAAAAGAAAATGGCTTACAAGAGGAGCGTAGAGTCCCATAACAATATACTGAAAAAGTTTCCTTCCAACGAAAGGAGCAAAGAACACATAGAAAGCAAACGCCAGCGCCAGAAATACAGCAACAGCCACCACCTTCAGAGATGCAAAAACAACCCCACAAAACAAGATTAGTACTCCAATTGACTGAGCTTAAACAACAATGGCGGCAAAGATTTTTACCTGGAGAGGATGGTATGGAAGTTGCCATCCATGCTTCCTCATCTTTCACTATGTTCAGCTGGAATGCTGAAAACCCAAGATTGAAAAGCAGAGAAAACAATGTATGGGGAAAAAAAATCCTGACTTGGGTGTCTCTTTTACTTATTTTCCTCCAGTTTCCCTCATTTTCCAGGTGAATTAAAAATAATTGAGGTAGTGTGGAACCGACCCAACAGAGACTGGATTAACATCTTCCAGGAGAGTGTTTAATCAGAGGGAAAAAGGAGCTCAAAGGGTGGAGAGAGAGTGGGTTTTTGAGAGAAATGGGCAACAAACAGCAATGAGGAAGCTTAGTCCTGGTTCACTCAATCATAACCTTTGAGTTATGGAAGGTGAGAGAAAAAGAGAGGACCTTTGCTGGTTTTGGATTTTCTCTTGTTTCTTTCCGCAGGGCTTTTTTTTCTTGAGCAAAGATGTATGGCTGGTTGACTGTACACACATGCGATGCGAGGAGAGAGAGGGTCTCTGGTTTTCTCTCGTTGCCTATAATTACTTACAACCAACCTATTACTTTTTTATTTGTTGCTAGCGTTACCTTTTCCTCTGGGCAAATCATGTGTGTCGCAGACCAGTTCAACAGACAGTTCACAGTTGTTTCCCTCTCCTTTTTGTAATTGCCCTCAACCCCCATGTAACCGTGTTCACTATCTCTATGTAATATAGAGTTTGTTTGAAATTGTTTTTAAAATAATCGAAATTGTTTTCAGATAAGAAATTTTTGGATTCTAAAAGCATTTGAAGCATTAGTTATATTATGTGTTTCTTGTAAAAAACTTTTTCAACATTCACTTACATTTTTTTACCAATGATTGGTTCTAAAAACATCATCAAAAGCGCTTTCAGCTATTTTAAAAATATTTCCAAATAAGCCTTATATTATTGTGACGGTATTCAAAATTAACAAGAACAGTGAGAATTCATTGTTAATTATTGTTTGAGATACCGCTTCAGGGAAGTAACCAATGTAAGTAAGTCCATCCATCTTGTATTTTCTAATGGGAAAACTTTGTATTTCTTATGGTGGTAACTCCTTATAGGAACTGGACAAATACCTACTTAAATTGAATGCTGTTTTTTTGTTCATCATGTCGTCTAAAATTACAAGGAGGGGGTGGTTGGATTGATGCCTCAAGAAAAAGACCCAAGTTTGGATCTTTTGCCTTAACCATCAAACCTTCTAAGAACTTGAGTAATTCTGCAAACATTTGCAAACAAGGATGTTGATGTTGAATGGTCCTACTTTGTTCTCTCTCTCCTCTATTGCTTTGCTTTGATGAACGCTTAAGGTTCACGTTTGTTCTTTTGCACGCCATTAGTTTGGATAAATTTAATTGGTCTCTCATCAGGAATAGGATTTTCTCCCGTCTTATTCTCATATCCTACCCTCCTCTCCTCTCACATATTGTTTTTTATCTTTTTGTCTTTATAAAAAAATCAATATAAGATGTTGACGTGACTAAACCGTAACCATTCAAATAGGAGAGGAAGAAAGGGGAGAGAGATTAAAAAGGGAGAGAATTCTCCTCCCTCAACTCATGTCTTGAAAGTTGAAACCATTGCCATCTAATTAATTAAACCCAGTCCAGAAATAGTGATTTGCATGGATATATATATATATATATATATATATTTTTTTTTTTTTTTTTGTATTTGAGAGAATGTGTTTTATGTACGTTTACATGAATGTATCGTTTCATCTAAGTAATCAGACAGATAGCCTTATAAAGTAATATTTCGACCAAAAATAAAGACTTATAAAGTATTGGAACAAGATTCACTTGTTTACAGATATTTCTTATATGAACCGGAGAAAACTATGCATGAAGATCCTTAGCCATTAAATCCATAGCTATAAAAGTACAAGTTTCCTAAACCATAAAGTGAAAAAGTCTTGTGCTCCCAAGGGACTATTGGTACTTCCAAAATGTGAGAAAAACTTGTGCTTTCAAGAGAGTTGCTCAACGAACGACATAGTCCGAACGTCTTAGTATAAGTTGTTCTAACATTTGGGGAGTATCAAGAGTCTCTTCAGTGTCAGACAATAAAATGTGTGTGAGGCAATGACGGAGCTAACATGGGATCATTGGTTGTTCATGATCCCAACAGCTAGCTTCATAACTTAAATTTGTATACTTGTGTATAACACTACACATAATTGCAGCAAATTAAAAGAACAAGTCAAAAACACTAAATTACAAACTGCCGCTTCTTTTGTGCAACGCCTTGTATATGTAGTTCTTTTCTTTCTTTTTCTTCTTCCATTTATTGTCTTTGATAAAAAGCTTCACGCGACAGGCCCTGGTAAAATTTGATAGAATGTGGCCTAACTTGGCAAGCAGTATACTCATCATCAAAAGCTAGACGAAACGTTTCAATCAGGTTTTTTAGGCTAAAATCATAACTTTATTGTTATAAAATTCTGACTTCGCCACTTAAATGGATAAACAATTTGATAAAAGACCAGAGAGTGACATAACAGTGAGAAAGGGCTCAAAGGGGCAATCGAAGGGGATGGTGCAGAATCTGCAGATTGCGAAGTCCATTCATCCGGCACTGGTTTTTTAGAGTTTCTAAAAACATTTTGTCAATTTGCATTTGGCATTTTCTTGTCAGATTTTGGACTCGATGACACATAAAATAACATATAAAATAGTACAAAAAATAATTCGTTCAGCAAACTTAGAATAGAGACTCGCTCCAGATCTCTCTGTCCGTAACTCAATAATTAAATAATTTAAAATTCAAAATGAATTTGACGGTTTTTATGAACTCATTTTATTGGTGTACCTGACATAAACTAAGAGCATCAATTTTTCTTCATACAAACCAAGGGCTCAAATTTCCTATTCCTTAAGCTCTAAAGACTAATGTCCAAAGAGGATTCAAATTTCCAAATTTATGCACTAAATAATGTGTCACCAATTAAATTTATACATTAATTCAAGTTGAAATTTAATTAATAATTATAAATAAAATTTATATGTCACATCCCGGCCCGGGGCGGAACACTTCCCGGGCCCGCTCCACCACCTAGCACGATATTGTCCGCTTTGGGCTTACCATTCCCTCACGGTTTTGTTTTTGGGAACTCATGAGCAACTTCCCAGTGGGTCACCCATCATGGGATTGCTCTAGCCTCCTTCTCGCTTAACTTCGGAGTTCCTACGAAACCCGAAGCCAGTGAGCTCCCAAAAGGCCTCGTGCTAGGTAGGGATTGGAATATACATTTAAGGATCACTCCCTTGGGCGATGTGGGATGTCACAATCCACCCCCCTTAGGGGCCCGACGTCCTCGTCGGCACATTTCCGGCCAGGGATTGGCTCTGATACCAATTTGTCACATCCCCGCCCGGGGCAGATCACTTCCCGGGCCCGCTCCACCACCGTAGCACGATATTGTCCGCTTTGGGCTTACCATTCCCTCACGGTTTTGTTTTTGGGAACTCACGAGCAACTTCCCAGTGGGTCACCCATCATGGGATTGCTCTAGCCCTCTTCTCGCTTAACTTCGGAGTTCCTACAGAACCCGAAGCCAGTGAGCTCCCAAAAGGTCTCGTGCTAGGTAGGGATTGGAATATACATTTAAGGATCACTCCCTTGGGCGATGTGGGATGTCACATTATATGGTACATAATATAATATCTTATTTGGTGCACGAATTTAGCGTATATAGTATCGTCCTAATAAAAATAGGATAGCTACATACACACTCATTTTTACTTTTCACACACTCTTCTTAATTTTTTACCGTTAGATCAAATGAATCAAATAATTTAAATGGCAAAACAAATAACAAAGATGTATAAAAAACAAAAATAGATATATGAATATCACCAACGTAAAAACACTACAATTAAATGCCAAGTTGGTAATCAAGAAGATTGTAACAGGAATTACATATGAAAAAAAATTTGGTGTATCCGGCACACGGCCTTGTGGTATTATTATTTCAGTAAAATCATAATTAGCTTTATTCATACAAACGTGAAATTTTACTGGTTTGTTTGGGTAAAAATATGAGGTAAAAAGTGAAAAGAATAAAGGGGGTTTACGTATAGGGTCGCTGACATAGTTGTTGGGCTGCATTAAATTCTTTGGATCTCGATCTGTTCGCATGTAAAAAATATTATTGTGATAAGAATATAGGTGGTACATTACTTATTTTTATGTAAGTTGCAGGAAAATTTATTTTTTAAGTTATCAACTTTTTAATATGTATATCTCATTATTTATATAATAATACGTGATATATTATTTCGTGTGCCTGTAACGTTGAAAAATCGTGTATGCTCCCACGCTTTACGAGACCCCACGTATTTCCATATACGTTGACCAGACAGATGATTACGACCGTGGATGTCCAGCAAAGCTGCATGATGGTTGTTATTGATGATGGAATCGACGGTTCACACAGTACACGTCGGCTTCTACATCTTACGAAGCTGTGGTGGATAGATGATCGATACTTTTCTGCTCTTGTTCTTTTCTTCTTGGGACCAATGTCGAGATCATGTGGCAATTGGCATGCACTGACAGTGAGAGAAACTGCTTATCCCAGTATTTTTTTCCAAGCAATTAAGCTGAATAAAAATATATAAAAAAAAATTAAGAACAAATATTTATACACACAATTTTCTTTTTATATACTCTTATTTAATTATGCGCTTGTTTTTCTTTACTTTATCCAAGTTATGTTATCAATTAACAAGAGTATGTATGGGATGTGAAAAATAATATTTGAAAATAATTTTTTGTATCTGAAGTTCTATATTCAAATCTCTGAAAAATATTCAGGATAAATCTAAGTACTGTTTGAGGAGCTGCGAGTGATTATATTTGTAAGTCTTGTTGTAAAAAAAGTAAAAACTATACGTGTTCAATGAGTTAATAAAAAGAGATATTGTCAGTTTTATCCCCGAAATTGTAAAGAGTTACTAATTTCTCTCATGAACTTTAATTTTGCTGATTACTTCTCCTGAACTTTATAATTAACCAATTTGCCCCCGTACGTTAAATTTTGGTATTTTCCTTCTAATTGTCTATACAATTTGGTCACATCACAAATGTTTGAGGTCAATAAAGTAATTTTATCGTGCATGTGGGCAGCATATTGCTTTTTGCTTTTTCTTTTTCTTCTCTTCGACTCCCTACAGTTTTTGTTTGAATTAGTTATGAGAATACAATTAGAAGTTGTAAAATATCAATTTTGCACACATTTATCAAAACAAAATTACTTTTTTGCTCTCATACAGTTGACATGTGTTGTCCACATGACCAAGATGAATGGAAAATTTCAAAATCCAACGTCGGGGGAAATTAGCTATTTATAAATGTTCAGGAGATAATTTGCTAAAATTAAAGTTCAGGAAAAAAATTAGCATCTCTATACACATTAAGGGGTAAATCGACAAATAGGTCTAATAAAAATGTTAATGTTCCAAATTTTCATAATTTTACCAAAAAGTGAAAAGAGTGATGCATAAGCAAAACATGAGGAGTTGTTATTTTTGGTGGAAATAGAAGTCAAAATCTAACCAACTATTTGCCAAGAAATTGTTGCTTCGCTTACTTACTTCTAAGTAATATATAATTATTATAAAACCATCATTACGAGAAGAATACGAAGGTAGTACAAATGAACAACAAAATAAAAACAAATGAAACGACTCAAAATTTGTGTTTATAATAATATTATGATTCCATTCAAATAATAATAATAATAATGATGATTAATTATTCGTTAATTATAAGCTCGTGTCAAACATGAAGGCGATAGCATTTGAATTTGGATCCTCATGGATCTTATTTGTTAGGATCTCGAAAATTCATGAATCGTGTCTGTTCATCGTATATCACGCAATCATAAATCATTTTAAATATTTTTATTTAAAATTAAATACAAATAGTACATGACAAAAATTGATCATACGATGCACGATGAACGAAAACGATTTACGAATCTTCAGAATCTTCGCCAAAATGATACGGAGAAGATCTGTTTGGATAGCATTTGACGCGTGACCATCCTCCTTTCATCTTTTTCTTTTGAGTTGTTCATTCGCAATGCTCATGACAATAGCTTCTCCTTCCCTATGTTGGACTTGGATGGAACCAATGGAATCCATGGTCCCTTCACATAAATGAAACTCCTTTCCATTATTCTTTCTCCTCATTTCATGCAACGTGATATCATTACAACGACGTTTTGATTCAATTATCTCATTGTGATGTAAAGAAATTAAAATATCGTGAGTTAAGATATTCGTACAGTAGCATTTTTTTTAGAATATATCTCATATTGATGAAATAAGAAACTTTGCATGTGCTTATAAGTAGTTGAGATACCAATTAGTTTTATGGTGGAACCTCGATTCTTTATGATAACAGAGCAAGTTGTCCCGCATGTGAAGCTCAACAGCCACACATGCTCCATGTTACCCAATTTGTGTTGTCCATGTGCTAGACTTCAAAATTCGTCACACGTGAAGGGGTGTGTTGAGAGTATTAAACCTACATCGAGGAAATGAGGGACCTTAGATGTGCTTATAAGTGATTGAACTACTCCCCATTTTACCAATTTTTATGATGGAATATCAACTTTCTTTAATTTCATTGTGAGTAAGTTTTTATCTCAAGTCTATATACAAGACCTCATTTTTTTTTTTTAAATAATTGCTTACATTTAGTATCGACGCACATTTAGCTATTATATTTAATTCAACAACATAAGCTCGTTTAAAAGATCAAGTGAGAGATTTTAAATTCGATTCTCGCCAAATGAGAGTTTAAATCACATTATTGTTAGCCTATTGTGAGGCTAAACCCACCCTTCATTTTTAATATAAATAATATCGTTTGTTAAAAAAAAAAAATTAATAATAATAATAAAACACCAAAAACAGTAAAAGTCATGGCCATGTTCCATAATACCAAAAAGGGTTATGATCATTTAGTTTAAGCCTTTAAGGATGTGTTAAGATTAATCATTGGATTATTGGATATCCCAAGTTAGCTGTAAAAAATTATACATGTATAATGGATAAGGACTGCTGAATGTAGCTTTCATAATTAAAAAAATATACGCAAATAAATATCATACAGAAAAGTATGTCAGTCAGATTAAAGGAGAGAGCAGTGGAGAGGCAAACTTGCTGATGTTCTGTTTTCCTTTGCAATTTTTCCTTAAAACTCCAAGGGGCCCCCAAGACTACACATAAGGAGGAGGAAATGAACATATATAGCACGAGACACTACTGTGACAGTATACATGTGTCATGCTGGTTCTTTTTGTTGCAAACTTACAAAGGCATTCCCTTTTTCCAAAATAGATTGAAACTTATGATAAATATGGGCTCATTCACGCTATCTCATACAATCAATACAAGTTCATTTTCAAATTAAGAGTTTGACTATCGCCTTGCTTCTCACAAAGAGTCAAGGTTTTTGAGTTAAAAACAGTTAATTTGCTGGGCATCGCTAGAAAAAATGTAGGACTCTTAAATGTTAATTTCACGTATGAATCACTTGACGTGAGAGCTATCATGATCATGCAATCCCACCGAAATTTATGTGGCCTTTCTTTTCGTAAGGCTAAGAAGTAGTAGGACCATGGAGAATTAAAAGCGCATGAGTCAGGATCACTTTTCACTCTTTACTCGATGGGAAATTAAAGAAGGGGAAATGTTGGGTGGGTGTTGGCCCTTTTGGCTTTTGAGATAGATATTTACAATTAGAACTTTAGACAAACATGTTATGCATTCAATCATGCCTAGGCCTAGCTAACCTAATGTCCCCACTTTTTTCCTCTTGAGAGATTTTTTAGTGTCTCGGATTATACAGTTCGGTACATCAAATGTCATAAACCGTTTGTATCATGACACTTATTGTACAAAGTCGTGCCTTGACACACTAAAATATTTCTCCTCTTGAATGTTCGTTAGATTAGATGGTCCCTCTACCTATATTCGTATATCCTATATGCGTCCCGCACCTATATCCCCCACTTGGGCTGAAAAATGTGGTAAAAATTTCACACCAAAAAGAAAATTCAGCCCTACTACCTGGGCCCAGATTTCTAACCATCTTATACAATGCAACTTTGGGCTGATCTGAGCCCATCAGAGTCCAAGAGTAATTATTTAGCCGGCCTGGGCTAGGTTGAAATCATTCTCCAAATTTAGGAATTCAAATACTCTCTCTTCAATAATTCAATCTCGAAAACTTAACGAGTTTGATTCCTAATTTTAGGCGAGTTCCACCTGTTAATTTATAACAAAACTGTTAGCACAAAGAGATTTATCAGTGTGTTCGAAACATGGGGTGGTACCACATGTTCAAAGGTGTAGCCACCCACAAGGCTAAGGTGGGCTATAGCCCAGGGAGGTTTTCTGTAAGGGTAGTGTTATCCATACACTCATTTTTACTTCTTACACACATCTCTTAATTGCCGGTTGTTTAGATCGAATGAATTGAAGATGATCACTAACAAAATATTAATAAGGCTGTGTTGGAAGTAAAATGGGTTTGTGAATAGAACTATTCTTTTGTAAACTCATGCTTATAGCCTACTCAATTTCAATACAAATTATTATTTAATGTATATTTAGTAGAGGAGAGGCAGTAAATAATACATTTTCTGCTAAAATTTATAAATTAGTTCTATTTCCAGTCCCCCTTTATTCTATTCTTTAAAGAAAATGACAATTTACCCTTTACCCTACGTAATTTAGCTTATGTGCTTCTTACTCAAGAAAAGATTAATAAGGTTCTTTAAATACACAATTAGATCCCTTTCTCCTCAATTCTTGATTTTCTATTGCAATTTTCCAATGAATGTCACCTTTGGTACGTTCTTAATCTGTTTATTTACTTATTCTTGATTTAATTAGTAGGTTAATTATTTATATGGTCCTTGAATTTATCGATTAGGATTATGATTTTGAGAATAGTTTATATTATATTGTTGTTCTTTTATATTGATTAATATATAATTTTATATAAGCAAAAAAATAAACATATAATTTTATGGTACTATTTTCAACTAGCCCACCCAAGAAAAAAATCCTGGCTCCACCCTTGCACATGTCATTATACAAGTGGAGATACACTTGAAAAATAAAATTTTCCTCCATTTATATAATGACATGTGGTGTACCATCTCATATTCTGAGCATACTGAAAAATCTCTCGTTAGCATGCACTTGAATCGCTTAAAATGCGTGCAATTCTATTTCTCTTTAGTAAACATATAGTTGTGTCTACGACGAGTATAATCTGAAATCGTATAAATTTCAAGAACATGGGGATTTTAATCCTTTTGCAGCCATCGATGAAGCTGCTGTGTCTCTTAATTTTATATAGTCTCGGCGTTTAAACCCTTGCATGCACATATATACTGCATGCATTGTATCAAATCTGGGAGAAACTCAACCAATGAGAAGGGATATATTCCTTTGGCTTTGCGTGTGTCAAAATACCTAAAATACTATCAATTGGGTAAGGGATTCAACATATATATATATATATATATAAATGTATATGTATGTGTGTGTGTGTGTGTGTGTGTGTGTGTGTGTGTGTGTGTGTGTATACAGAAATGGTCAAACGTAGTGACATTGTGATTCGAGAAAATGACTCAAGAGTAAGAATATTTAATTTAATTTAAATAATTAATATAGTTTATCGCTCGTTAAACGGGTCATTTGTTACAATTTCCTAAAATAATTAGCACTGTCTAAACTGGAACATTGGAAATAATTATGGCTAATGCATGCGTTTTAATTTTAGGACATAATACAAAATAAGAGGGGTGGAGAGTTACGAGGCAGCAGAGAGTCCATAGAAAGTTTTATTTTTAGCACAAGAATTGTGTCAAAAACATGAAGTGACGAAGAGTCTATAAAAAATTTCACTTTTGAGAGAGTCTTCTTAACATTTCTCAAACTTTTCTTCCTTCCAAGTTCTAAAAGTGCTTTACCAAAAATAAAAATATTAAAAGTGGGTGCGGATTGGTGCAACAGGGAACAAACCAAGCAGTTGTAGTGCAGTGTAGCTGTCTACCACAACATAATAATTGTAATAAGACTTGGTTGCTGAACAGTTCAACTAGAGGTCCTGCTTATACTCGATCCCGTCAAAATTTGAACACATGTTTATCCGGGATTTGGTGTAAGCAGTACCTCCTACTGAAATGTTCAGCAGCGAAGTAGCATTCTAATAATTGGGTTGGTGATTTTTGAAAAAAAAATATATATATATTTCTTGTATCTTCTTTTTGTTGGCTTCTTTTTTGTTCCTTTTTAGTAATAATCCAGGTAAAATAATGTTTTTTTTGCTGATATCCAATGTTAGATTTTGTTCTTTTCTTCTTTTGAATCAGTCTCACTGTCCAGATGATCATCCACTAATTTGCAATTAATCCAATTAAACAAGTTAAATACTCTGAGCAGGAAGTCTTTGTCTAGGCTTTCACACAGTCATTAATAAGCATTAGATTATATTATGATGTAGTTGTTAGAGATATATTAAGTCCTCCTCCTTAGTCTTTTGAGTGTGATTTGTACCTAACTATTATATTATTTGCTTAATTAATTTTAATTTATTTGATATTATTGTATTCCTGGCTAACGCTTTATATATTGAATAATCACATAGTGACATAAAGGAGAATTAGACAAATGAAACAAGGAGCTTACCCCTCATTTGTAGGAACAAATGAAACAAGAAAGAGAAGAATAAGTAAATTAAATATGAACACCAAGTTCAATTTTCTTAAACACCGTTATATAGTGGTGGGGTGGACTAGGATTCGAGTCTTGGGTGGTTCCAGTCGTAAAGGTCCTAAGTTTTTTAGATAGAAATAGAACGTGATATCAGTAAAATTTGTCAATTGTTGTCCAGACAATTTATCAAGATATGTCTAGCAGATATTATATCAAACACTTAGTAAATACAAAGAGACCCGTACAAAATATTTGGAGGATCATCGGAAGACCTTCGGATGTATATTTTCTGGACTCTAGATTGTCCTAAAACCACTTAGGTTCCAGTAAGCATCCGCCTCTTAGACAGCAAATTGCACTAATATTTCATGTAGGTTACTCAAATTTTCACTTTCATCAATATAGTTCTCTTTGTTAGTCCAATCTGCAAACTAATTAAATTTTCCATCCAGCTTTACTCAAAGTAAAATCCGAATAAACTACAATAAATAGTTAGTGCAAGTGAGCCAAACATTGAACTTGAAACAAGTTTGAAAGGGAGTGATCGATCATCAATCGTTCTCATTTCTTAAAAATATTGTTACCTAATTTTTGTTCTATTGGGGCTTATGAAACATGAAGTCAAGTTTTTCATTGAACACCAAAAAACAGTCGTAGTTTATGATTTGTTTGTTGTTCATTTGGTGGGTGGTGTGAGTGTCCGATGGATCATGAAAACAAACCCTAATCTAAATTAATTAATTGTATGGCTCAACCACTTACACACGGCCAAGCGGTTAGATTCCGTTCGTCCACTTCAACTTTATTAAGATAAAACCCTAATCAAAGACAAAACCAACTAATTATGTGTTAATTTAAAATAAGGGTTTCTTGTTTAAGCTTCCCGTTCTGATTAAGGACTCCCACTAATTATATGTTAAACTGTTGTTTCATACTTGTTTTTCTAATGTGCAATAGTTTAGCCATCATTGATGTTTTCATAGATAGTGAAACATGCTATTCATGAATTTAAATATTAGGAAGATTCATGATTTTTTTCTAATATTTTTAAGTAGTGGCGGGATTATGATTTTTTTTATTTTTTATGGATGAGATATAAAAACGTTGTGTGGTGTTTTTGCCTAAGTTTCCTTGTCTGTGGGCAGGTCAATAGCGATGGTGGCGCCAAGGGGATTGAGGAAGGAAATTTGGAACTTGGGATGAAATTTTTTGATTGAAGTGGGTGAATTTGGGTATGAGTATTAAATGGAGGAGTCTGGAGAAAAGTAAAAAATAGTTGTTAATTTCATATAAAGAAAAGGATTTGCAGTCCTGCGTTACCCTGTCTTACCCAACTAACACTATATTTCGATCAATATTACACATGGATTAGTAACAATACTCATAATAATCCTAGGTAATAGTTACCAATCAATCACATTTATCATATTATTGAAGAAGTGGGGGGTTCAACAATCAATAGTTTGAAATAAGAACTAAGAGGTTGGTGGTGTCTTATATGGTGGAACAGTCGCGGTCATTGGTCAGTAGTCACTTGTCTCAGCCGACCTATTCGCATCTGGACGTGCACAAAAAAATAAACTCAGTGTCTGCCTTTTCCAATCGCCACTCTGCCATCGATGGCGACCTTCCCGCACTCCCAACTGTTCATATACAGTAACAATTCCTTCTTACCTGCATCCTGCATTGCGAACTCATATGCATTTTTGAACTTAATTCTTTTACATATGTATCTACTAATCATGGATCCTTAGTTTTGTTGATTGAAACAAACTTGAGTATGCCAGTCTGATCATGTGATTCGTAAGACTACTCTCATCAAAGTATGAATTTCGTATTTTTTAATCTTATTAGACTCCAATTGTATGCTACTTTCATTTGGTATGAATATTACTCTAATCAAACCATAATTTCTTTCGTAATTGGTATTATAAAACTTTGGAGCACGATCGAATCAAGATTTCAATTGCATTAGTTATTGCTCACATAAGCATACTTGCTTGCAATCACTTACTTCGATTAAAAATGCTTCAATCTATACTTCGATTATTTATATATATATATATATATATATATATATATATATTAATTTTAGCTAAGTCTATGGTTATTAAAAAAACAAGGGGATTTTGGATTTAGATCCAAAACATAGGTTGTTTTTGGGACTAAGTCCAGTTATCCAATTACATATTTTGATATCAATTTTGCCCCTTCAGATAAAAATATTTAAATTCTTTAAATTTTTATCATTTATTCAGTTTTTAAATTTTGAATATTTAAATACTCAAACTAAAATATTATCTAGTAACTACCTACTATTTATGAAGAAAACAAAACCGATATAATTTAGTAATTACCTACCTATTGTATAGGAAGAAAAATGCTTTATACCTACAAAGTAGATATAATCTACCTGCAAAACAAAAATAAACTACCTATTGTATTGGAAGAAAAATGTTGGGAACCTATAGAAATATAAATATGATATAATATACCTTCATTAAATGAACGAATTTGGAGGGAAGAACACAAAAATATCACCCATGAAAAGAAGAGACAAAAAAGAGGAGGATTGATAGAGGGAATTGTTTGGAAGAAGGAAAAAAGGAGGGATGAAACGGATTGGGGGTTGAGGTGATTATATGGCTATAACTAATCCTACAATTAAGGGATTAGTTAAACGACAAATAATCCTATAATTAAGAAATTTTGTGTATTTACAACAATTCGTAAGCCTAAGGGGTAAATATGGTACAAACCATAAATAAACATACGTAGAATCTCAATTATTGGACCTATTTCAATGAAGTGGACTAATTCTACTAATGACTCACAAAATTGGATCTATATTAAGTTATCCCTTAAAACAAAACTGATTTCAACACTCTTTCTTCATACGCATACTCGATACTTATATTTGACCACTAATTAGAATAAAGAAAATAAAATCAAACAACAAGAAACAAACAGAATGAATAAAAATAATAATTACTTTTATTCAAATTGAAAACTTAATCCAAAAAATAAAAAACCCAAAATCCAAGCAAAATAGTAAATCTAAATATATGGTTATCTAACACCCTGAGACATAATTCCCACCCAAAAAACAATGTCAAATTAAGGTATGCCACCAACTCGAAAGCCAACTAAGATAAAGAAGGCAACCCAAAAAAAGAAAATATAAGATAAAAAAAGGGGACGAAAACAGAGGAAACACAGAGAGGAGGAGACTTAGGAAAATTGGATCCGGACACATCGGAACCCGTCTTCCTTTCCTTCCTCTGTTCCTCTGCGTTGTGTTCTGTCTTGTCTGAATTTATAATCTCTGTTTTTTTTCGTTTGGATTTAAAGCAAAAAACTTTAAGTTGATCGAAAACAGAGAGGCAGAGAGAAAAACAGAGCAAGTTTCAAGGGAAGGAGGCCGAGTTCCTCACCTAGGAACGACGGTTTCCTCTTCTTTTTTTCATGCCGGAATATTAATCGATACCTTAACCCCTTATCAGGTCTCTCTCTCTCTCTCTCTCTCTGCATGCAATTATTTTCATTTCCTCATAATTTACAATCATGCGTCATTGTCCGGCTATGAAACATATGTCTATTCTTAAATAATTCATGTTATTGGTACAAATAAAAAATGACGTGATACACATAGAATTTCTGTCACGCTTAATTACGCATTTAGTGTTTGTTTTAATGTATTCATGAATCATTAACACATTGCAACTACTCTCTTCGTACCACTCGATGAAGTGAATTTAATTCATCTAACATCATAACTTGGTTTTCAAATTATCAGCCCTCGTCTTTTCTATCATGATTCATGACTGATGGTGACTCGAATTTATTTCTTGTATTATTTTGCTTTTAGCTTAGTTTTTCCCATCTTATTTTTCCAATATTTCATGTTCCATTTTTTGTTTGTTAAAACATAAAATCTTAGCAGGTAGAATATTTCTGAAAGAATTCCAACCTGAGTATGTAATTCTTTTTTTTTTTTTTTTTAATAAATGATAGTATTAAGGGTTAAATTGTTAGTTGTTAGCAGTATTGGTTAACGAAATTGTCAATATTTTCGTCGAAATACTCGAAAAATCAAGGATGAATATGGAAAGGAGGGTGAAGTGGTGAGATTTAAGAAAACCACTGAATATTGATGATGTTTTTTGATTCACTACATAAATTTTACCAGAACCTATTGCAAATTTCGAATTTTTGAATTTTTTTTTCTAATTTGGACTAAATCTGAATGAGTTAATATACTACTCCGCTGCAACTTTCCATAATTTCTACAAAAAACAACCGATATCAATATTTAAGGAAGGAAAACTCGGTAAGTATCAAACACGCATCACGTGCATAGACATAATTACTTTTTGTTGATTCTATCGAGAATTTGTCAAGAAATATTGGGTAGTCTTGAGTTTTCATGCATGCATTGAAAAACAAACTATTTTTTATTTTGAATGTTTGCAATATATTAGCCTCTCTAGTACAAAATTTCTCAGTGGATGCATATATTCTAAAAATTTAAAAGAAAAACTTGTGCATTAATTGTATGTTTATAATTTGATTGGACTGATTGGGGCCATGCCAACTTCAATACGTCTTTGTAGGAAAAAATGTTAGATTCCATCCCATCTACTTAGAACTCCATTCATCGTCAAAGTCAATTTGCATATTCAAACTTGCTCTGTATTATACAGAGTTATCTAGTACAATCCAATCATAGCCACTGTTCTAAAAAATTTCATCTAGCGCTGCTTAGATTCAGCCTAGGCACTAGACGATTGGCTATTATCCCAATTAATACCTAAGCGTTTGAAAAGTAAGAAAGAGTGTCTAGACCTGCTGAGGCGCCCTTCTAAACCGCCTAGGCATCCACTTAGGTTGCGACTCTTAGACAGAAAATAGATAACTTTCATTTTGTATTTTTTTTCTTTCAATAAACTGTAAGAGACTTATTGAATACTTAAACGAACACATATTATATGTTTGTTTCCCATGTTTTTCCTTATATTCCAATACTTTATAATATATATATTATTCTATTTTGTAGTTTACGTTGAAATTATATATATGTTAAGTATAAACATATACTTATTCACACAAAATATAATAAATCTACTTAAATTCGTCTAGTCCTCCTAAATGCCTGCCTAAGTCTCCCCTAACTGCTTAGGTGTTAGGCCTTAACCCGCCGTCTGACTAGAGTCTAGCTTGTTTTAGAACCTTCGTCCTAGTCACCGAACGAGTCGGGACTCCAGTATTTGCTCTAAAACCGGAGTTCTATATTTGCCTTGCAGGTTAAGTTTATCTGCATTACTTGAAGAAACTTAGCTGCCATGGGCGTTTGTTACTCAAGACCACATGAAACTATCAAAGCTCATCAGAAGAAGGTCCACAGATCCGGCAAACGCCGGAGTAAGGGGAGGAAGACGAAGAAGGTTGCCTCCGCTGCCATTCCCGATGCGCCTAAAAGACAGTCTGTGAGTGAGTTTGTGCATCTTGACTTCGAGAAGGGTGCTGCAACAACCTGCAAGAGATCTGAGGTTTCTAATGGAACATTTCATCTCACTCAGCTTCAGTGGAACCACAGTCAAATAGATGCAAATGGCGGTATGTTTCAAATGTTTAAGACCCGTTTGATAACCATTTCGTGTTTTGGTTTTTAGTTTTGGTTTTTTTTCCACCAGAAATGGAGCATCATGAAAAGTTAACACCAACAGAACCCATCTTACTTCAAATACTTTTGGGAAATATCATATATGAACTTTTTCACTACAGGGACATTAAACAAACAATAAATGGACGATAAAACGTGTTTCATAACATGTTTAGTGTCTTTTTAGGGTAAAAAGTATATTTTTGATCGAAGATTTGCGAAAAGTTCTATCTATATATTTCCCGAGTTTTTCGTGTTGAGTGACATCTGACAGTACAGATTACAACTTCGTGTAGGGAAAGGCCCAGGGGAAGCATGGTTTGACTCACTAAGCATGATGGGATCTGATTCAGAAGACGATTTCTGCAGTGTGCATGGAGGTAATAGCGCACTTAAATCACCAGTAAATTTTAATCCTTCCTTTTTTGTGGCAGTTGTGAATTTTCGGTGGCGAAAACTAGTTCTTTGTTTTTTGGGTGCCAGATGGGTTTCCTTTAGCAGGGAACATCCCAAATGCTCAACTGGTGCAGTATGAAACTGCATCATGCATTGTCGATAATGGATGTAAGTACGAAGGGTTCTACGAAAGTTATCTAACGATAGATGGAAATGCACGCCATTCTGTCGAGAAAACCCAAGTGAGTTTCAACGACAAGAATCAGAAGAACCCCGCGGCGGTGATCATGCTTTCTTATAAGAGGAAATCCGTTGACGACAGCGAAAGGAAAAGTAAGTAGTAAATGTGATCAAAATTTGAAGTTAGAATCCAAGTAACAATTTATCGGTCTCTGCTACAATACTAAATGTGCGACAATGGATGAACAGGTGCGTCCGATCAGAAGTACTTATTCCGTCCAAGAGCAGGACTTCGAATCCCTTGCTCAACGGAAGAGAAGCCAGCACCGGGATCCTGGTCTCCAGTTCCACCCTCAGTATTCAAGCTCCGCGGCGAGAATTACTTCAAGTATATTGCTTGTTTTCCTTTTACTAATCTTGTTTTGTTTTCGTCATTGAGTTCCGCTGTCTAAGGATGAAATTGTGGAAATGTGCAGAGATAAACTGAAGTACCCGGCTCCAAACTGCAGCTCGTACGTACCAATTGGTGTCGATTTGTTAATGTGCCCGCGAAAGAGAGATCACATTGCTCAGCATCTTGAGCTTCCTTCTGTAAAACCACATGACAAAGTTCCTTCCCTCCTCATTGTTAACATCCAGGTACTCTGTCTATCTCCCTCCATATCTCAAAATAATTTGTCGCAGATCAGTTTTCGTTGTGTTTTCGGGGGCATTGATTCTGGTGTTGTTGTTGTTGCAGTTGCCTACCTATCCTACAACAATGTTCCTCGGCGAATGCGATGGGGAAGGCATGAGTCTTGTGCTATATTTCAAAGTGAATGAAAACTTTGAAAAAGAGATATCACCTCAGTTTCAAGACAGCATCAGGGTAAATTTCATCGTGAAGTTTCGGATTCCCACATCTTTGATCCGGGCGCAAAGAAGACGGATTTACTAACAACGTTTTGTTTTTCTGTCTCAGAAATTTGTTGAGGATGAGACTGAGAAGGTGAAAGGGTTTGCAAAGGAGTCTGTGGTTCCTTTCAGGGAAAGGCTAAAGATCATGGCTGGATTGGTCAATCCAGATGACCTCCAGTTGAGTTCTACTGAAAGGAAGCTCATACATGCTTACAATGATAAGCCAGTTCTGTCACGCCCTCAACACAATTTCTTCAGGGTAAAATGAAAACGATGAACTCTTTCTAGTTCCATGTTACTAGAAGAAACACTTATGTAGGGCAGCCTGATCACGCGGTTGGTCATGCCACTCTCATAAAGAAACGGACCTCACATGGGTACAATTTCCCATGCACAGGGGTCTAACTCTTTGTGAGAGTGTCTGACGGGCCATGTGGTCAGGCTCTCTTACCGAAGTTTTTTTCGGTTTTTACATTAAACTAACACTTTTTTTTTTTTTTTGGTAATTTATTTGGCAGGGACCTAATTACTTTGAGATTGACCTAGATATACATAGGTTTAGCTACATATCCAGGAAAGGACTTGAATCATTCAGAGAGACTTTGAAGAATGGGGTACTTGATTTGGGATTAACAATCCAGGTAAACTCACAAACTTATCATTTACTGTAACAGTAAATGTGCATCCTGCATTTCTGTAAGTTTGAGTTTTGTTTGACGGTGTTGGCAGGCACAAAAACAAGAGGAACTGCCAGAGCAAGTCTTGTGCTGCCTGCGCTTGAACAAGATTGAATTTGTGAACCATGGTCAAATTCCGACTCTCGTAACTAGGGACGATTAACTCGCACGGGCATCTCACCTGTATCCTGGAGGGTTTGCACTTTAAAAGTATATAATTCCGGCCAAAACACCAAGCAAATGCCACGTTTTGTTAACATTCGGTCGCTTCGACCTAGTTCGATGGTGCAAGAAAAGGAATACAGAGACATGAACTGCAAATGCAGTACTAGTGATCTTGTACAAAATGGCATCTGTATCTGTACGCTTATTCGTTTTAGTTAAAACCATGCGTTTCCTATCCGTCTTCGGCCATTAGATCTGTAACTCGTATCTAATCACGGCAATAAAGGTTATAAGAATGAGGACGTAAAGGGCTTTAAGAAACGGATTAGGGCTTTTTCTTGTACATGCCATCGATTAATCGTTGATTAGCACAAAGTTTTGTTCAACAATGTCAGATGTGCAAAGATTGGTGTGTGTTGACACAGCAACAAAAACTCCCTTGTCACCCACATGTACAGCAAAAGAACTGCGGATTCTATCACTTGTCCGCAAAAGGACTACCGAGCAAGAACAAAAAGAGCAGTACAAAACAGAAATAGGCAACCAGAAAGTAGGAAGTAATTTTTAAGGAGTTTCGGTTCAAACATCGATACTATATCACCAAACGCAAGCGTAAATAATCATATTACATCACTGTTTACATATACAAAAGAATGCACAGAAGTTGTAAATTTCAACACAGTATGCTTGTTAACTAGTCTACGTGCAACAAAAAAATTTGACCCGACTTCTTTTATCTTTTCCATAACTACCTCTTTCCTTTGTACATTGGCAATTGGGGAACAGGGGGCCTTGATCAAATCTACAGCCTATAGTGCGACAGATTCGGGCAATGATAACTTACAAATTTTGCCTGCTTTGTGGAAATTTCAAGTTCTCCGGCTCCTGCTTTCTTTCCTGATTGATGAAACTCACAGAAACTATGGGTTTTTTTTTTTTTCGGTACAACCGAAACTATGTTATTTGTTCTTTTAAACGTAAACTTGCTATAGGCTGTTGGTCCCTGTTTCTAAGATCCATCTGGTTAACCTTCCCATTTCCTGGATTCGTTGATCTTAAATTCGATGCATTGTTGTTGCCTGTGTAGTGGCTGCTGGTTTTAGAAGCTGGTACATCATGATTATGCTTGCCCTCATATGTTGTTATGACAGCTTTAGGATCTGTTGAGGCTCTCTCTACATGCTTCCGGACGTTACATGCAGGGAACGTGCATTTGTAATAGCTCCTGTAAAATGCAGCAAAGACAAATCAGGAAATTTTTAAACCAACCCATACAAGAAGGAATATAACCGTTTGATTGAATACGTTAGGCAACATAAAAATGAAAACATCGTGACATCAATGGAAGAAAACTGTATATAACACTAAGTTTAGAAATATTGAAAAACAGTATTACCGTGGATAAGGATTGCCCTTGACAACTTTTTGCCCATACTTTCGCCACCTGTAACCATCGTCTAAGAGGTCGACTTCACTGGTTGTCTGTACTATGATTCTAGGCTCTGTCACAGTCCGATGTGTAGAAGCTGCCGCTGCTTCTGACCTGACCTCGGTGTTTCTGGAAAATAACAGTTAATTTTGTTAAGAATACATGACAAACAAGGAGCATAATGCCCGCAAGCATGTGCATATGCTTATCAAGATAAAATATCTACCTTCTCTTGGGGTCAGGTTGATCTTCATCTTTCTCATCAACTCTGGTTTCAGCATCTTCTACTTCCTCACTGTCACTTGTCCCAGATAAATTATCATGTGTTGCTTGGCTGGATTCCTGACGCTTCTTAGACATTGAATAAGGACCTGTCCCTTCTTTTGGTTTGTTCGAATTCCCACCATGAACTTGGGAAGCTAAGTCGGAATTTGCCTGACTATTTCCATTCAGGGGACGCTTGGACTGAGGACGTTCATGATTATGCTCGCCCTTGTAAATAATTTCAGTTATTTGTCCTTCAATCGAGCGTTCAACCTTCTTCTTTACTGGACAATTTGGATGGGTACACTTGTAATAACTTCGAGGAAATTCACTACCTTTCACCTGCTTCTGTCCATACTTCCGCCAATTGTAACCATCATCATTAGGCTTATCGACAGTAAATGAAGACGGTTGGGATCTCTGATCTGAAAGGGAAATGTCAGATGATTCTTTTGTGGCAACGGCAGAGTCAGGTGTTCCAGACGGTATCTCTTGGGGTGGTGTTGTATCGGAAGTAGAGGATGGAGGCTGTGTCAAAGCTGTGGCGGGTGCTGTCGAGAAAGATGTTGAATACGCAGTTGAGAAATTGAAAAAGGATGGGGAGAGTGCAGCAGCCTGAGCCGTGACCTGTGCTAGGGCCTGCTGGTGTGTCATTCCAAAGGGTCCCTACAACAATTCATAAATCACAACCATAAGAAACCAATATAAGTGTGGTACCAAGCAGACTCGTCTCATATGCGTACTTTTGGAGTACCCTTACCCAATTTGCCTAACAAACGAGTGAATCAATTCTAAGAACCCGGAAGCAGGCAAATGCGTGTTACTGCAGTATGCCCGCCCCTTGTACCCAAGTTCAAACCCCACTCCCGCATGTTTGTGTAAAATACAATATCAACTCGAAAACTTAAAAATCCAAAAAACGTTTCAGCTTCTAGTTTCAAGTCGATTTTTGTTTTAGGAAAACTGAAAACATGAAAATTGTTTGGTAACTGTTTTGAACCAAGACTAGCCAATTGACCTAACCCGCGTCTAATTTACGGGAAGACGGATTTCAACTCCGGTGCAACTGACCTAGCTTTTACCCAATTGTCCTAACAAACAAGTGAATCAATTCTAATAACCCAGAATTTGGCAAATTCCCCTTCCCCGCCAAAAGGGCAAAAAAAGGGGCAAAAGGTTACTAAATTTAGAATCTCAAATCCTTTAAAAGTTACTAAATTTAGAATCTCAAATCCTCTAAAAGTTACTAAATTTAGAATCACAAATCCTCTGCCTTAATTTGCCGCCATTTAACTCACTGCTTTCTTTTCTCAACAAAATTTTAATTAATTTTCCAAGAGTAACTAATTTCTCAGTTGTCGCAGTAACTAAAGACGAGATATATATCTAAATCGGATTAAAAAAAAAATCCCAGCTCCCTGATAAGCATACAAGCAATGGTAACAGTAATTCAGTAAATAAATGGAAGAAGTGATTGACGAGGGGTGTACCTGACCGGGTGAGAAGATTCCCGGCGAGTCGAGAAACCCGGACGGCGTCGGGACCGAAAACATCGACGGCGGTCGGTTCTGCTTGAACCGGAAATCCGAACTTCCTTCGCCGTCGCCGGAATTTCGCTCCTCGAGCTGCTGGAACCCGGGCGCCCTCGGCGACGGAGACGTCATGGCTCCGGCGAGCAGCTGGGAGAAGGACTTGCAGTCGTCACCGCCGTCAGAGAAGAAGTTGGAGACGAGAGTCATGGGTCCGGGGCTGAACCCCAGGCCCAGACCGGGTCCAGTATTCCCGCCGCCGGCGGAGCTGAAGATTGATTCGAAAGAGGTGCGCTGCGGGAGAGTGATCGTGGGGCGGGGAGGATGATGAGTCGCTGCGGGCTTCGACGGTTGCGATGGTCCGGGCGGCGGCGGGGACTGTTGCTCGTGGTTGTCAGCCATTGGATCAAAATCCGAAAACAAAGGGGGACAAAGGCGAGAAAGTATTTCCTTCAACCAACTCTTTAAACTCTCGTTTTCTCTTTCTTTCTTTCTTTCCGTGTGAAGTTTGCGTCTGTCCGTTTCGTTTTGGTATTTTTCGGATTTGTGGATCTGAAATTCTGCAAAAAGTCCACGCCGCACATACCAAAAAGCCATTTCCTGATTTTCCTTTAAAATAACAAATTAAAATTAAATAATAAATTATCTCTAGAAATTGACGTAACTCATCACTTTACATTATAAGGTTTAAAATCAATAGAAAATCCTTACGATTGTCCACCACTGTAATTTTGGTCATTTCGTAAAAAATCATCATTAAATTGAAGGATTTTTTTGTCAAATCAACTCATTCACTTGAACTGGTGTTCGCTTCAATTTAATTGAAATTTTTCACAAAACATTAAAAAATAATTAACGGTGAGCAATCTTCTTTTAATTTAAATCTTAGAGATCCCAGTAAAAATGTATAACAATTTCAAATACCATTTTGATTAAAAAAAACTGGGTTTTATTTAATTTTTGGGGTTCATTTATTATTTTATCTTTTGGGTTGTTTGGTGTTGGTGGAGCTAAAGTTGCTAACTACTACCGCCTCCACGATCCAATCGGCATTTGAAATGACGGTGATACCCCTGAGACTTTTAGTAACTACAAAATTTCCATCTTCCAAGTTTGAAAATGAAGGGGTAGTGAAAGGGAAGAAAAAGAATCGGTCGCTAGATATCCGGATTATCCGGATTATCGGTCGCTAGATATCCGGATTATCGGTCGCTAGATATCCGGATTATCGATGGTATATGCGGTTAATTAAAGTGAAATTAATTTCCAAATTACTTTAATTATGGATAGTTTACTTCTGAGTTCTCTTGTGCTTACTGTTTAATGTTGCCAAACTTGTACTTGCATTATGGTGTGCTCCATGTCTTTTTTTTTTTTCTTTTTTAATACACATGGCTTGTTTGAAACTGTTTTTAAAAAGGAAAACTAATGAAAATAGCTTCAAATTTTTACATTTTAATAAAAAATTATCTACTAACTTTATTTAATGATAAAGACAAAAGAATAGAAAAAACATAGAGAACCCAACTTATGTTGGGCGTGTGCCCTCATATAAATTGAGGAAAACTAATGAAAATGACTTGAAAACTTTGAGTAATAGGATTGACTTTTTAGTGTAAAAATATGATTTTTTTTTTTGTTAAAATGAACAATATTTAAAGTTTTTCGTTAAAGTTTCTTATAAATTGATACAACAAATCTTTCATGTTTTGCTTGCCGTACACATTGTGGAACCTCATATACCAATTACTTTGGAGTTGGTCAAAAGGCCATGCGTGCATAAACACCACCCCCACCCATTCTCTCTTTCCACACTCCACTTTTTTCTCCCATTGTCGGCTGCATTAATAGATTTTTTTTTTAGGAACTTTAACGAAAAACTCCCGATATTGTTCATTTTAACGAAAAATCATATTTTTACACTAAAAAGTCAATCCTGATATTATTCACTTCGCTACAACTCAAAATTTTCAAGCTCTTCTCATTAGTTTTTTTTTTTCTTCTTATAATAAGAAAAAGACTTGAAATTGAATTACATTCCCTAGTTTTATTTTTGTGATGTTGTTTCTCAATAGTAGTCAAGATGACGAGAGATTTTTCAATATTTTCAGAACACGGGGTGGTACACCACGTGTCCTTATACAAGTGATGAGATTTTTGTGTTAAATAATTAATAACATAAAAATAAAAGTTGCCACCACTTACATAATGATACATGATGTACCACTTGTGTTACGGGCATAAGGAAAAATTTCCCACCACTTAAATAGTATCCAGTATTTTAATTTGGTAATTAAAACTAGTTTTTAAATATAATTATTGAGAATATAATCTTCCCAAGATTTTGATTTAAATGATCACTTATGGGTTCATCGATTTAGGCACAATTGATGCTTTTATAGGACCAAACAAGGTGTAAGTTTTAAACCTTATGAAACTGAACCAATAAATAGACATTATATATGAAATTGGATTAATAAGTATACATTATTTATGAAATGAAACCAATAATTAAGTACTATTTCTAAAACTAAACCAATAGATGGAAACTATTTATGAAACTGGACCAAGAACTAGACATTATTTATGAAACATGACCAATAACTAAGCACTCTTTATGAAAGTGGACCAATAATTAGGCACTATTATGAAACCGGACCAAGAAATAGATACTATTTATGAAACTATACCATTACCATACACTATGTATGAAACTCGACCCAATAACTAGGCATTATTTATGAGAATGACCAAGAGCTAGACACTATTTATGAAAGTAGACAAAGAACTAGGCGCTATTTACGAAACTAGACAGATAAATAGTGTTTAGTTTCATAAGTAGTGTTCAGTGTTTCATAAATAGTGTTCAGTTTAATAAACAGTGTGTGTGGTGGACGCGTGGGGTCCCATGCGTCAAGTCTTTTAATTTTTTTATATTAAAATTGTGTCATTTTCATTAAACTTTAAGTTATATTGTCATTTTTATTAAAATTTAAGGGTCTTTCATTAATATTTATTTATTTTCATTAAATAAAGTTATAGCATGATTTTTTTGTTAAAATAAATTTAGCCCAAACTCTTTTCATGAAAGTTTCCTTTTTAAAATGATTTAAAATACTTTTTTGTCAAAGTATTTTTGAAATTATTTTTTTGTAAAATGTAAATGAATTTTAGCAAAGAACTTCAAGTGGTTTTGAAACCGAAAAAATTTTGCTAAGCACTTTGAATTATTTTAAAGATATTCCAAACGAGTCCATGCTCAACAAGTCATTAGAAGAAACTTGTGTGTATCAAAATATCGTTATTTAGATTTATTATTTCATGTCTTATAATATGAATAATTGACGTAATTAATATTCAACTCACCAGATGTATCTTTAAATGGACAAATGCACATTATAAAAACACAAGATAAGATTGCATGGCTAATCATGTAGATTCTTTCACATGCAAAAAAACGTGTTAGAAATGTGTTGGCATATAATATAATAAAATCATGGAAAGGAGCGCTGTCAAATGTTGTATTGTGGCACGTACAGTCGCAGATCCAAACTGCACATATACACACGTAACATGTTACAACTTGACCATTACAACGTAATTAGGGGAGATTTTTTAGTGTCTTTGAAATACGGGATATAATATTATACGTTATATAACACAATTGAGGGACATTTGAAAAAAAAATTTCTTTATTTATATAGTAACATGTGATGTTCTGTCCTATATTTCGAACAGACTAAAAAATACTGCTCTATTTAGAGTTGCTATTAACCTTAGTTTAAAACTTACTTCTTCATTGTGACACCTAATTTAGAGTCAAGTTTTACTCAATTAATATATTACCTACCGTCTTTTTTAGGGTCAAATACAAGCGATGCAGTGGCTAATTGTTATAATGTAGGTGCTATTTGGTTTTGGTCAAATTGCATCAATACAAAATTCAATAAATTCATCTTTTTATTCACAAATATTGAAAATCAGTCTTTGAAAGTTAATAATAATGAAAAATATGCACGTCTAAAGATTACACCGTGACTTGCGCATTTTTTCATTTTTTGTAATTTTCATGATTATTTGTGTTTTAGATGTGTCAAATTTCATGAACGAAAATTTTAGTAAAGAGTCAAGCAAATAAATTTTTGGTTGCCCCACAATAATGTCACGTGATTTTGTTACAACCAATGTTTAAATTTGTTTTCAATACGTTTGATATATTTGTGAGATATCATAAACATCAGAAGAAAAAAAAAATGAAAAATGAGTTGAAGTCTAAACTTTACGAGATATCGAATAAGCTCTAAATTTTCACTAAAATCGACAAATCTCGTCGGTATTTCCAATTTAATGGTTAAATATTGACAAAAACATTTTCTAAAACTTCGTTTTAAATGTTTACATTTTTTAAGCAAACTGCCATAATTTATATCAAAGGCAATTGTTGTTGATAAACAATTTGCATATATTTTCCACCGATCTTGTTGTAACACGTGTACATATTTATATTAATTGATCACAAGTTTCTTACGTGTCTTACATCTATACCTCATGTAACCTATTTAAGATAAAGACAAGTTTATTCAAATCCGAATTCTTTTCGGATTCTTTTTATAAGTATTTAGGAAATTAGTTAATTATGTTTGTTTATACTACATCGTCCGATAAAAAATCATTTAAAATTTTTTTATTTAAAATTGAACACAAACAATTCTTGACGAAAACTGACAGCATAATTTACAATGAACGGATTCGATTCATAGATCTTCCAAGGATAGGGGGAGGATGAGTTTATTGAACCAACTGTTCAATGACAATTAACATTTTCTCCACCAAGTAGAAAACAAAGTTTGTCTTTTCTTTTTTTGTTGTCTTCCCGCGAGAACCCTGTGACAATAAAGAGAAGGAAACAAAAAATAAAAAACGAAACCCAGAACTTGTTTTTTGGTAAAAAAATCCAGAACTTTTTTTTTTTTTTTTTTTTGGAAACTAAAAACCCAGAACTTTTGAGAGAGTAAACTCAGAGCTTTAGGTACCGGAAACCCCACAAATTTACGATGGAGGAGACCAACACAAAAGATCTCCAAAGCGCTTCTGTCAGTCTCACGAAGCCGATTCGCTGCATCGTCAAACTCGGTCTGTTAATCTACTTATTCCTTTTTGGTAGAATTCAATTTGCATCAGAATTTGTGCTTTTGTGATTGAGCATTTTTCATTTCGATCATTTCTAGCTTTCTTTACGCTGACCCAGAACAGCTGATTGCTCAAACGAGGTCCAGAAAAGTGCTTTTGGTGTGCTAGATTAATGGGCAGCTGATAAATTTTAAGCCTTTGTTAATATAAACTGTGGAAAACCGAATCGTTTCAACCTGGGAAAATCTGAGGTGTTTGGATGAATGGTTGTTTATAAAACTAAATTATGAAATGCATTTGTAATCATTTGTTCGTATTTTGGTCTTAGATTGTTACAATACGATTTTTTACCTAGTCCAGGAGGTGCAGCAATTACTTGCAAGAACGAATTAGAGACAATAAATGAAGCAAATCTCAAGACGGTTTCGTCGCAGCTGAGGCAATCAATGGCTACGGGGTCGCTTTCTGGGGAGGTTCTTGGGATGGATTGGAGCAAGCAACCTGGAGAATCAGAAATTTCATCTGCCATACTTGATTTTGAACATCGGCCAGTTGCGGACCCCAGCCCCTTTATAGTTGTTCATGGAGCAGGTTTGCTGCTTGGTTTATTTCATCACTTGGAACTTGATTTGTTTGTTGAGATACAAAGTAGCCTTTTCACTAATTTCTAAAGATATGTATTCGTCTAATATGTTGTGTGCTATGGTGGCTTCAGGTTCTTTCGGGCATTTTCAAGCTAGTAAATCGGGCGTTCATAAAGGTGGGTTGTACCAACCCCTTGTAAAGGCTGGTTTTGTTGCCACACGCATCTCCGTAAGACTCTGCCTCGTTGATCGTTTCACATCTATGGACTTTGCTTTAAGTTTGCTTTCGTCTCTTTCGGATTATTCCTCCATTTTCATGTTCATGTTTATTTCAATTATTTCAGGTTACAAAGCTCAATCTTGAAATTGTTAGAGCGTTAGCCAGAGGTATTAATCTACCCTATTAACAAACGTTTTCATATACAAACTATATTTCTGAAGATCGACAGATTCAAAGGAAAAACCAGCTTTCGCAGTTTTAAATTAACAATGCATCTAATGCATCAGAGATACTATTAGCTAGCGGTTGAAGAATTTTGTAAGTTCTTTAGTTTACTTGACCAATCCGTATCTGTCGATTTTGTTTGGCTCTCAAAGCTGCATGAAACTGTTATTTCACTATCATGATTTCATGCTATTATCTGCTTAAGATCTTAAATGCACCCCGCTTTCACGTTCATGAATATTGTTATGTGTTTTCCTTCCAGAGGGTATCCCTTCCATTGGAATGTCTCCATTTTCATGTGGATGGTCAACCCGTGAAAGAAATGTCAGTGGCTTGTTTCCGATAAATGCTTTGATCCCAATGTTATTTTATGTTCTCTGTCCTTTTTGTTAGTTTTTCTTTATTGATGTAAGTTTTCTCTTCCTGCAGATAGCTTCAGCTGATTTGTCTGCAGTGGCCAAGGCTATTGAATCTGGTTTGGTACCTGTAAGTTCGTATTATTATCATTCTTCCTATCATTCTATATTTTACGTGTTTTGAACTGCCTCCTTTTGTGCTATGAATGATTTATACGTGCTGTTGGTTTCTGTTTTTCTTCTCATCTTTCCCTCGGTGATTAATGTTGATTGCTATACGCTTCCTAGGTTTTGCATGGAGATGCTGTGCTCGATGAGTTACTGGTTGGTCTCTCTTATAGAAGTTCACTAGCTTATTGCTTATATTAAACTTGTACTGATGCTTTGTTAATTGCTTTGCCTAATCAGGACTGTACCATATTGAGTGGAGATGTCATCATTAGTCACCTTGCAGCGCACTTGAAGCCTGACTTTGTTGTTTTTCTCGTATCCACACTGTCCCCAAATGGAAAGTTTCATGCATTTGTATTTTGGGAAATGACTTTGGAACACACTGCACAACCTGATAGTTGATAGAAATGTCTTAAAAGTTACTTGAGGCCAATAAATTCACATTTGTCTGTGTAAGAGACCAATGCTAAACCAGTTGCTTTAGCAAACTTCACAGGCAAAAGTGAACTAGAGGTAATCTGTCCACTGTCTCAAACTCAATCCCTGCATTAGGAGAGTAAGAATGCATTGTTCTTCCATAAAGCATCCGAGATTAGACATCTCGAAGAAAAACAGAGTCCAACCAGTTGGGGTCAGATAGGTAGGAAATTACCATTTGATATGAGTGGATAAACATCCTACGTTTGTTTTCTATTTAATGTGGATTTAAGACTGATGTTTTTGGGGTTTATGACCGTCCACCGTCGGTACCAAATGCAGTACTCTTGAGAGAAATCGGTAAGCAGTCTTACTAATCCTGGCTTTGCACAGAAATGGAGTTTTGTTTTTATTCGTCGAATTGCATTGTCTTATCCAAAGTTTGTCAACTGTAGCTGTGGCTAAAGATGGGAGCTGGTCGATCGTGAGCCCAACACTTGAGAACATGAATAAGCAAGGTGCGAATGAACCTAACACGTTACGAGCTTTATTTTCGTTATTGTTGGCTGTGCCAAAATGGGAATTGATCCCGAATTTGTTCAAGTTACTAGCATCTGTAATGTGTGTGTCATGACAACAGTTGAGACAAAAGCGGCAGCCCATGATACAACAGGCGGAATGCTGACCAAGATATCGGAAGCTGCGACGATTGCAAAACTCGGAATCGATGTGTACATTGTGAAGGCAGCAACAACCCATGCTTTGAGGGCATTGAGTGGAGAATTGAAAGGCAGCATTCCAGATGACTGGCTTGGAACGGCAATCCGGTTTTCGAATGAATGATCGATCACTTCTGCTGTTATGAACAATCAAGGTGTTAAACGTAAACATTCGGAGACCAACACAAGAAAGAAGTCGGCGTTTGGAGAAGACATGGATGTTAACCACTTAAGATTCTATGAACTGGCTCGATACAAGATCAGACAATTGATTGTTTGAAGTAAAAACAAATTCATCAGCCGCTGCGACAGGCCAATCAACTCTGGTCGTTTATGATTCATCGGTCCTCAAAACTAGGTATATAATGAGTGATTTCAAATTCAAAGGTTAAGCGTACTCTCGTAATTTTAACAAGGGCACGGTGGGTTTTTTGGGGGTAATAGTGAAAAAACTGCTAGATAAGTCATCCTTACTATCACTCTACAGAACCGTACATAAGAATTTCACCTAAAGCCACTCCTTGTTCAATTCTTTTGAAGTCATTAGATCATTTTCGCATTCAAGAATCTCCTCTTCTTCCACTCCATTCCGAAGAGTAACTAGGTCAAAATCGTCCAAACTCTTGTTATTTTAGTTGGGATTTAAGACTGGTTTGGTATTGCTGTGCTTTGAAAAAAAGCTACTTCTGCTGTGCTGTGAGAATAAGCAGCTGTGAAATAAAGCAGCAGAGTGTTTGGTAAACTTTTTTGTAAAAGTGCTTTTGAAAAAAAAAAGCAGTATTATAGTATTTGGTAAACTTTTATGTAAAACAGATGTGAAAAAAAACCGGTTTTTCAAAGCTGGATTTTGCAGCTTCTTGTTTTTGGCTTATTTTCACCCAAAACTGTGAAAAAAAGCTGAAGCTGAATGTTTACCAAACACAAAAACAGCTCCCAGCTTTTTTTGATACCAGCTTTTTTCAGAATCATCTCAGTACCAAACCAGCGTCTGACCGAGAATAAATATTTTACACCTAGCAATTCATTTATTTTCAAAATGACCATTTACTACCTATTATTTGATTGACGATTCCTTTATATTGGAATGGGTGAAGAGTCAAATGCTTTGGAAACTCCTCGTGCCGGGTTTGCAGCGATATGAGTAGTTCCAAACCAGCACCATAACACCGAACAGACCATCAAGTTACCAAAGGAAAACAACCAACCGGAAATAAACCGACTCGGTTGCACGACAGCAGGGTAATAGCGTACCGTAAAACCACAATCACAGTTCAATTTGGTGCTTAAGACACCAGGCTCACTGTCGATTATTTGGTAGAGTCATTTAACGCAGGCAAACACAATGCAACAAGAAGAATCCATCAAGTGATGAAAATGAGGACCGTGAAATTTCGAACCAAGAACAAGTGAAAGGTACTATACAGTCTTCAATATAACTCTTGCCAATACCATGAAATTGGGGGCATGATTCAGAACAGTAACATAACAAAAATATTGATAACGACACGCTAATTAATGGCAACATTAACTTGTAACCCAAGGCCACCTCTAATCAAGAACAGTAGTTCCTGAAAGGGGTGACCCCAAAGTTTCTATTTACCGTTCCATTTTATATCTGAAAGCTAACGTTCCCGAAGAACGAAGGGCATCTATTTGGGACCGATGTCCTTCAGGGCGCAAATCTGCTCCTCTCCCATAGCAGACATGACAGAAACAACCAGATCCTTCCCCTCTGCAAACCCATCCTTGATCTGCATAAAATACCAAGAAAATAACCAATTAAGATTCTACAGGGATAACCAGCAGGAAACATAATTATAACAGTAGTTAAGCAAAGGAAAGATGTTTTAAACTGCGTCGAACAATAAAAAGGGGAAGAAACAGCATAAAGTTGATGCTGCGTCTTGTGAAAATAAAAACATGACAAAAAGTTTTAAACCAAATTTCATGCAAGTAACACCCACAATAAAAGTAAATCCTCCAGCAGACATGGATTCTACAGTCATTTGGGAATAAAGCCGAACTAGCAGCATACTATCCCATTCAAACTACGTGGAAGAGGCGAATGTTACAGGGGCCATGTTACAAAACTAACCTGCGTAAGCAGATTGTCATCGGTTGGAAGTCTCAGGTCGTCCTTGGTGTTACCATTCTCAGTCAGCAGACTCACCTTCAGTATGCAACAGATTACGGTTCAAGTCAGGCTAAGCATTGTAAACAAGTGGGAACATCCAAGTAACAAGCAACATACAGTGAAATCAATGAATCTTATGTTGAGAATCAATGTCAATTGTAGGTGAAGTAGGTGGATGTTGTAGGTGAAGTAAGTGTGTGAGGTTGGTGAAGTAAGTGTGTGAGGTTGGTGAAGTAAGTGGAGGTTGTAGGTGAAGTAGGTGGATGTTGTAGGTGAAGTAAGTGTGTGGTGTAGCTTTCATTTGGTTTGCTATAAATACCCAAGTCCTCAAGCATTGTATATCATCCAAGGAAAAACAAAGCCTAGAGCTAAATAAGAAAAGCTTTGCTAATTAGTTTGTTTTGTGAGCTTTCTTTAAGAGTGTGCTCAATTTTCTTCTTCTTGGAATCATTAGAGTTATCTTGGATACTCTTCTTATTCAACAATTGGTATCAGAGCCAAGTCGGTCAGGGATCGTTCTTGGTAGAGCATTGGTTGTAAAGTCTCTTGAATTTCCGAGTATGCTCTGTGGTTGCAGTTTTGACTGATCTTCCACATCAGAAAAGATTTCTTGAGATTATTGCTGGGGTTATCACAAACCTTGAGAGGGAGCTTCTTTGTGTCGAGAGTAGTGTATTACTCTGCACGCTCAAGTTTGTTCGGTGTAGTCAAAGTCTTGCCGATACGATGGGTGATCTTCAAGTTGTTGGAGGAATCAAGAAGCTCAACAACCAAAACTATAACACGTGGGCAACGTGTATAGAGTCTTACCTTCAAGGTCAAGACTTGTGGGAGGTTGTCGGTGGTAGTGAAGTTACACAACCGGCAGCGGAAGATGTTAACGGCGTCTTGCGGAAGTGGAAAATTAAAGCAGGCAAATCAATGTTTGCCTTAA